>NC_086330.1:159876908-160179938 GCF_032445375.1 Bacillus rossius redtenbacheri | reverse complement strand
GTCTACACAGACAAGATTTTTCTGTACTGTTACAAAACGTTCCATCAGAAAACAGTTGCCAATAAATAGTTTTAATACTACAAGAAAGATATTGTAACGTTGTACACTACATGGCTATGGATATTTTTGCATAGCCTATATAAAATACTTTTTTCGATATAATACAGAGTTTTTGTTACGAAAATTGGTGCATAATTTTAAATTTTAATTAATTTTGGATTCAAACAACTATTTTTTAAACCATGGAATAATTATCGAATATTCAACATTCTTAATTTTGTTGTATCATGTATTTTATGTGCGTAATTAGTACTGGAAAGTTATTCAGTGAACGGTAAGCAATTGAAGGTAGTGGGACAATGCAAAGCTTAAATACCCGGATAAGAATCCGAATTCGGTATAACCACGAACATTATTTTATTGTGATACAGTTGTTTTCATGTATAAATTTACAAATATTTGTAATTTCACATGGATATCTCTGTTACACTTAATTACGGTTATGATTCAAATAACTTTATATAAATAAATTCATTTTTAGTACAGCCTACAAGCGGAGGTAGATTTCGAAGTCCCTATTTTTCTTCTGGAAATGTTTTTAAAACTTGTATAAATTCGTGGAACATTATAAGAACTTAATTTACTTAACAACGTATATGTTCGCCAATATTAAAAAAAGGATGGATTTAACATCTCATATTCCATGCAGCGAAAATATTTTGAATGCTATTAACTTAATTCATCCAGCGTTGAATTTCTTAACGAATGTAATATTATACCTACTAAGTTAGATAGTTATGCAAATATTTTCGAACTCCACACACTATTTTTAATCACTTGTACTAATACATGGCCGTAAAATTTATTTTGGGCAAAGGTTTATGGTAATATTAAGATGATTATCAATAAATTTAACAAATTTGATACTAAGAACGTTTTAATTTTTTTTTAATTTCAACCCCTATTTTTACAGCAATGGTTCGTTTCATAAAAAATTGTTTCAGCCAAGAGTTTTAGATAAAGTTTAGGAGCTTTACAATAAATTATAATGGATTTGATAGTAAATTTATTAAAAACGTAATGGCATTATTCTTTCTACCATTGTTAATTCCACCCCTTGCAGTATTAATTTGTAATATAAAGTTTGCCTTAGACAAAAGTTTTCAACACTATTTCAAAAGTTAAACAACAATAAACATTAATTCAATTAAGTACATGGTAGGGAATTTATTTTTCCTAATGCAAACCCAGAATTTTTCAACATATTGCAGTAATTGTTTGTACTATCAAAAATGGTTTAAGAAAAACGCTTTAACTAAAAATTATGAGATTTACAAACCATTTGAACGGATTGATAGTGAAAAACTACATTTTTTCAACCACTTGCAGCAATGGTACATCTAATCAAAAATTGTTTCAAAGACAAAAGTTTTAGATACAATTTATAATCTTAATAAAAAATTTGTCCAAATTTTATGTTGCTCCTCTGAAGGGAGTTATAATTATTTTAGTCCTCCAACCCTTGTTTTTTCAACTCCTTGCAGTCATGGTTGGTCGTATCAAAACCTTTTTAGAGAAAAGATTTTGGTATTGCTCTAATGAGTTATAATACGTTCAAATGGATGTAATATTTTCCATAACATGGGAGTTACGGTGATTTTTCATATTTCAAAAAACCTTCCATTTCTACCCCTTTGGTCGGATATTGCCCATTAACGTAGTCGACTGAGATTTTTTACTACTAGATTTTAGGTATCAGTTTGGAAGTGATTTGTGAAAATTTGCGACAAATTGTGATATATATCACAATTTTATATATATATATCACAATTTTATATATATATATATATATATATATATATATATATATATATATATATAATATATACACATCAAAATCTGTCGCAATTTTTCACAAATCACTTCCAAACTGGTAACGACTGCAATAGGAAGTATTTCTTTGAAATCTACCTAAAAGTGTAGAAGTTTTAGTTATAGTCTTTTTAAAAAAAAATTTACAATCCACACTTTGCACCAAATTTTTGTTATGAATAAACCTTTCATTGAAAACAATTCTAAATAAAACTAAATATTCTATATTTTTGGGAACTCATGCGGAAAATATATTTAATCGTGTGACTTTGCTTATTCATACTTAAAAATTTTACTGTGTTAACCTAAAAAAAAAATACTGTAGGAATATTCATGATTACGTAATAACATTTGTGTGAATTGTAAACATTTGAAAAAATCATATAACTGAATTATAGGAAATTTTAAATCAGTTTTTGATTCAGAACGATGATTGATTGACCTAACAACTGTACTCAGTTTGCAGTTGAGTTTCTGTGTGACTTGTTTACTTGAGTGACGTGATGACGGTGTTCAGACTGGTTGGGACCTGCTCGGTCGCCAGGTCGGCCCGGAGGCGTGTGGCGGCGAGCTCCCGGGCAGCCTCTCCTGCAGCTACCTCGTGGGGCAGCACTCGCCGCGCGCGTGCCGGCCGCGGGGCGCCCTGGGCGGCCGGCACCTCTGCGGCCGAGCCTTCCCGCTCCACGCCCGCCTCAGGTACACGCCGACTCCACGCCCGCTCCACGCACACTGGCTGCTTTCTGCAACTATTTCAAACTACCACATCGCTTAATCTATCATCATGAAAGTTGGCACGAAGAAGTGTTTTTTTTTTCGTAACTCTCCACTAGATGGCGCTGCAACGCATCAACTTCTATGTCGTTCAACCGATCGCCGCGGGTAAATTCAGTTTTATAACGGATAATCATAGGTCACTGACATACAAACAGGGAGTTTATGTCATTTAGCTGTATCCGCCACACGGTCATGTTGTAAGGTCTGGCCACTTCCTATCCTTCTCCTTGGTGAGACCCGTCCGCTTAGTGGAACTCGCGGCGGCTAGCGAACTAACGGCGCTAATAACAGTTTAGTTTTAAACTTCATCAATAGATGGCGTTGCCATGAATTTTAAGCGCGCTGTCGTTTGCGTGCGTAACGTCTTGCCTTGGATTTTTCTAGGATCTCTATATTTTCTTTTCGGATCGATTTGTGTTATAGATTTCTCTAATACATTAAAAAAAACTAGCTGATGTACCCGGCGTTGCCCAAGCTGAACACAGGGTGAAGGGGATTTATATTCGAAGAGGGATGTGCTAGGTGGTTGAAGAGAGGGGGGGGGGGGAGGGGGAAGTAAAGAAGAGTTTAAAAATCTCATGTATTTAACTAAAGTTTTGTTAAAATCAGGTGTAGATATTATTGTTCTTCTCATTTTTTAAAGTCAAGTGAACAAAATTTTATCTACGTGTCCAAAATACTACTTTAAGAGGAATAAATGAATAAGGGGATTGTTTTTCGTAATACCATTTTTTCAGTAGACTTATTATCCTTAAATTGGTTGTTGACGATATATTCTCCCTAATTTTTGTAGTATATATATATATATATATATATATATATATATATATATATATATAAACATTTGAGTTGACAGTGGTTTTGGGGTCTATGGACCATGAAACGAAAAACTAAGTAAAATTTTCCGAAAGTCGCACCAATGTACATAACGGTTACAATATGTAGTATTTCTTTGAAATCTACCTAATAAACGTAAAATACACCGACGAAGCGTTACCCACAGCGCAAAGAGAATAACTGTAGGATATGTCTGCCAAAACGTCCAAACTACGCAATGTTGTGCAACTTTGTCTAAAAATTGTCTCGTGTCTCCCATTTCAAACGTGAGTAAAATTTTCTGCGATTTTGATTCAAAAGCATTTCTGCAGGCATGAACTTCTTTTCTCGATTGTCGGTCCACCTGCTGCTAGTGCTACTGCGATACGCGGCCGGTAGTGCCACGTTAGCTGCGGGTTTGATTTTCCTTTCTGACGTCACGTAAGGTTTCAAACACCCAGCGCAGGTTCTGCATCTTTCGTTACATCCGGGCTCCCGCTCCCATCGTGCCAGACATGTACGGCACCATGCATCCAACTTGCGTAAGCACTGTTCCCAGCATCGCCTGACATTTTCTCTACCCCCCCCCCCTTTCATTTCACATGCCAGCACACGTCACGCTGCTCTGTGCGACACCTGACGGATGGTTAACGAACTAAATTAAAGTACTCTGTATTTTCTCTGTGCGCCGCCAGGAGACGCCACTTACTAAGGGCTTACTCTCTGTACCTGCCCCCATTTTTTTCCAGGCCATCCTATTGGACTCCCCTTTCCAGTCTCTCCTGTTTGCCAATCGTAGCGCCCCCCTCCTGGGATGGCTTCGTAGTTACCTCTATTCCAGCCCTCCCCCTTGTCATCATTTCATCCCCTAGGGGAGACATTAATTATGCTCTGTACTTGACCACCCTTACAGCTGTTGTATTAGATGCCTTTCATCAAGTCCTGTGTTGGGACCCTAAATACGGAATGTAGTCATGTAAAGTTTGGGAATTTTATTCCCAATATCTCCTTCATCTTATCGTATGACAATGTAGTGTTTTAGTTTTTTTTTCGCGTGTCTTCGCCTCTGCTTAATATTTTGTTTTGGATCTTATTTCCATAATTTCTGCGAGGATGTAGCTTCAAAATATCCCTCCCTACCAGTAAGCGGTAAGTGGGACTCTACAGCCTGAATTTGACCTCCTCATAAATTTTTAGACCACTGTTGATCGCTTCCTTGTTCTATTAAAGATTATATTTTAATTTTTATCACTGCTCGTTTTTGCTGCAGTGGGTCTTAGTTTGGGGGCCCAGATTGCTGCTTCCGGCCCTGTCTTTCGGCTCCAATATTTCTGGAAATGTTCCTGGTCTCAGGAGCTGACACGCTTTAGTAACGGCCTGTGAAACACGTTGTTTCGGCATCCCGAACGACTCCATCTTCACGACGGACGCATGGCAGATAAGTCAAAAAGAGATGTAAGCCTGCTCCATGTTGCCTTATTAAAAAGTTGATTCCAGTGCTAGAACAACCAATTTCGGACCTACGAACCCTCAAAAATGCGACAACTAAATATTAATGGTTAAAATATTTGAAGTTCGTGATGTATTTATAACTTAAACGAACTAAAGAATGTAATAAATCAAAATTCTTTTTATCTAAGTTGGCAAACGTTTTCATATTTGCCTTGTTAAATTTATTAATCTTAAAAAGTTTTCAATGTCTCTTTTACAAAATAAGCTGACAGTAATAAAGACGAAACGAAACACTGAACATTTTTCTTTTAGTTTATTTCCTGGTAGGAACAACAATCTACTCTATATAGGCATTACTGTTGAGACTGAAAAGAATTTAAATTTAAGCGTGTCTCAATGTTGCCGTCTGGTGATTTCTGACCTATGGGTTTGTTACAACCCGGCATGCCTTCCTCAATTTCTTTACTTTCTTAGATGTTTACAATTATTGTTAACAAACCACCAACGGAACATGATACAGATGTCTACAAATTTGTACAGTAACATGAACACAACCGATTCACTACAAAATAGTGTCCGCAGTAATACTGGGTTCGGATTATTACTGTATCATTTAAGCATTGTGTTCGCCCCGTACCTCCAGAGTGACTTGTAAACCATTCCCCAATAACTTTCCAGTTTTAACTGTGCACATTAATACGCATGATACAGCAAAATAAAGTAAAATGATTCTATATTCAATTATATTGGTATTGTTTGAATATAATATTCTTGAATTAAAAATCAATTACAATATTAAATTATGCGCCAATTATTTTGAGATATACTCAGTATTATCTCAAAAAATATTTCATATATACAATAATAACCATAGTCATGTGTTGTACATAGTCTCAGTAGCTTCCTTGATGTATTAAAACTATTTCTTGGCAAATGGTTTCTAAAGGAAACTTTTGTAAAAATACAGAACATTTTTTTCAGCGCACATCTTCAGGAAAAACCTCACGGTTTGAGAACAGCTCAAGTTGTCTGAGTGTGCGAAAATCATTTAAGAATACGCTTATGGCATTTTTAAAACTGTATTTTTCTGTAAAATGGTGATAATGGCTAAAGCACAATTATAATAGTTATTTATACGCATGAAACACCCGGCATTGCATTACACCATGATCTTAATTTCCCCGCCATAACATGTCATGGTTACTGCTTAAATATCGTAGTTTCTCTATGCATGGCGAGAAGTCTGCTCTCCAGTCCACAAGTGAAACCACCTTAGAAGCACCAGCGAGTGTCCCACCTTACCAGCACAAATACACCCCTGACTAGGCGGACACCTTAAAACTACGAGCATAGACTGTGCCCCGTAACTTGGTTCAAATATGACAGTTATCAAAACAAGTACCAGTGGCACGCACTTCCCAAGTACCACTTGCAAAGCCACATGGTACGTTCTTAGAATTATTCTTGCTTGGGGGAGATTGATTTAACATAATATCTTGGAAATACGTCTTTGTTGGATTACGCCGGCTCTCGTGAAAAATAAATTAATCTCCTCAGGATTAGACAGCAAGAATGAAAAAAAACCAATATGTACTGAAGTTAAAGTCACATTTTTGGTTAACTCATAGAGTTCCGACTGACTTAATTCCTTCGACCGAGTTCTCTGTGTTGTTCAAGAAGGTAACATTTGCCATGAGCTAATATTTGTTTGTTTTCCGTTGTTAAGGTGTTGCATTCCTGAGGTTTTTCTATGACAACCATAACAGACCCGAAATAGCGGATGTCCAAGAAATTACGTTAAAGCAATGTATGAAGGTATTTTATGAACACTGACAACTATATACACTATTGGAAGTACAAAAGTGTCAGAAGGATACATATACTAGTGCAATATTTGAGAGCCATCAAATTTGAGACAAGTTACATGACACAGACTATCCTGTAATTCGTACAAGCGCAACTGAACACAGAGAACTTGGCGACCGTGTCCGATAATGCAGAGCGCAGTCACGACTCATAGTACTCTTGTCCCTGAGTCAGTACTCTGGTCACTTAGAGCATGCCTGGAAGGGTCCCCTCCCCATTGAAGGGCGAACGTGGTGAGCGGTGACACAGCTTTGGTGCTAGGCTGGACAGCTAGTAGAGGTTGGATGCACCATATGATCTCTGGGTTGTCTGAGGAGTACCAGTGAAGTTAAGCGCCTTATTATATTCGTAGGATAGGGATTGCTTTGAATCAACCACAGGTTAGCCGAATGGTTAAGGAGGGGTGAGGGTAGGTGGCGATGATGCTGGGATGGTAGCCTCAGCCTCTCATTGTAGCCCCTCCTCAAACACCTTCAAATTACGATGAAATGACGTATCCATTTCCCTATGGCTCTAGGGAGCCCGTGTCTTAAGGGAGTAGTTGATGGCAAGTCCAGCACATTAAACAGTTGCGGCATTTGCTGATTGACTAACCTCGGTACCTTAAGTGGTCTAGAGACCCTCTATAATATTGCAGGTCCTGTCACCTAAGACCTCTGCGCATGCCGTGTGACGTAAGAACCCAATTACACCGATGAAACCCCGCCTCAGACAGGGATTTATTTGGACATTTACACTTAATTTATGCTCTATACAGGATTAATTTAGGTGATGCAGCCAAATTTATTTTACTCAAATTTCTTAAGTAAAGTTTACATGTAATTGATAGATATTAGCGAAATTTGCGTTATTAATAGGATACAAGCAAGAACGCAAAACGTTTCTGTAATTTTCATTGAAATATATAAAAATAATAATAAAACCCCAAAATTAATATGCAATTAGGACACAAGTAAAATGGTAAAGCAGCCAATATAAATTAACAAACGATAATGATTTGTTTATGTACAAGTGTGCAAAATTTAGCCTTGCGTGCTATAAATAACGCGTATTTTGTACGTATCTAGTTATTAATAAAATTAATGGAATGCCGAAAGAATAATTTCAAGATAAATCAACTGGAAACAATAAAGAAACAACCTTTTACTATCAGTTAAATGCAAATGGTTTACTTGATGTATGCGTATGTCAGGTTTTTTAAGTTGTAGGTACAAATCCCTTCACCTTTTTCTTTTAATTATGTATCCATGACTATGTTGCAGAAGTCAACCCAGCAGCAGAGGCCGAGGTTTTGACCTGACGCTGCAGCAGATCACGTGCGCGGACGACGGCACCACTGGACGAGATGACCTTTGCGGCCCTGGAGTTCTCCTGAACAAGAGTGCGTCTTGTTTGTACGTCGTGCGGCCAGCGTCACCACGCTTCTGTCAGCTGGAGATCACATTCCGCCGCTTCTCTCTGGACAACTCCACCGGTTGTGCTAAACCACGCCTGGAGATAGTGGACCAAGACGTCCTTTGCAGGGAGGTGGCTGGCTCTCGTAGGTACCAGTGGAAAGACAACGAGCTTCGAATGTTGTTTGTGACTAACGGTGAAACTGTCAGCCATGATTTTAAAATTTATGTCACGCAGATACCATGTCATGAGGATGATAGAACGCTGAAAATTTCTAAATCCTCAAGTTCCAATGAACAAAATTACACACACTACGAGCTTAATCGTATCAGTTCATTACAATCTACGGCTATGGCTTTATTATCTGATTTACAAAATCCTCGGCTATGCTTTGGGAAAATCTACTCTGACAAGGTATTTATCATCACATCTCCCGAGATTCCTAACGACACTCGACGAAACGGTGAATGCGTAATCGTTATTCAACAACACAACTCCGACGTCTGTCGCCTACGATTCATGCTCAAGTACTTTTGTGTTGGCGAGGAGCACAACCATACCAGGTGCGACGGAGGGTACTTGGAAGTGGATGGTCGGCAGATATGCGGTTGTCAGACTGGCAGAGCTGTAACCTCGGAGTTCGGTTTGGCAGTAAATGAAGGCCAAAAAATATTGAAGTACGTTCCAGGGAAGTTGCACATACCAGCGGTGAGAGGCTTTGTTATCGAAGTAGTGCAGGAAACGTGTTTTGTCATCGAGAACAGAAACGAGATAAACCTAGATCACCATGCTGCTGCTTGGCCGAAAACCCTGTCACAATTGGTGAGGCATCGCCCGCTGGTGATCAGTGATTCTTCGCAACAAAACAGCGAAGGTAGCGGAAGTACGAACGAGCACTCGCAGGGGTCTCGGCACGAAGAGTCCAGCGAGGGAAGCAGGGTTCGAAGGTCGCCGTACGCAAACGGTTTCTGGAAGTGCAACTTGAAGACGTGGTTCCGCCAGCTCGGGGAGGGGTTCGGGAAGACATGCCCGAGTCCGCAGGCGCCCCGCTGCCGAGTCACGAACGAGGTGGAAGGCATCCTTCAGTCTCCCAACTACCCCGGACCTTACCCTGCGAACCTGCGGTGTTGCTACAGGTAACTGACCACAGTTTCTTTCCTAGTGTGCGCTCTAAATCTGACATCGTGTGAATGCTGCTCCGAATCAGGTAAACACGAATTATTATCACATCAAGCTGTTACATCAGAATCAATACACTTCTAGTGAAAATTTCAATTGCATAAATTCACTGAATTATCAGACTTTCTTATCAAGGTCACTAATGCCCGGGGGCCCCAGCTCTCAGGGAAAGGAAAAAATATATATTGTGTAGGGAGGTGTTCTTCTTTCTTTAAAATTATTTAAATGTCGGTATTAGTAACAGGACAAAGTTTTTAACAGGTTCGGAACTGGAACTTTCTTGTGCCTACTTACAAGTTACCATTCGTCTTCCAAAATATTAAAAATACTTTATTCGTCCAGGTATATCCCTCCTACAAACTAGCATATCTGCTCCCTTGGTTCTCACATATTTTGCAATTATTTACAATTATCTTATGAGTGAAATTCTTAACCGTAGCCGCTCATTCTTAGAGACCGAGAAAATTCGCGGATTCATTTCGTGGTATGCCAAAATTTAAATAATTGTAACTTTGTGCTGCTTCTGCTTTTCTCACTGCTATTCTGGATTGCTCTTGGCCAATCAGAGACTTTCAAAGAAGTATTGAATGAAAAGTTACCCAGTTGGGACAGCTCATAATTCAGCAACCAATTAACAGGTGAAGTTACCCAAGTATGCAGAGGATCGTAGATTCTATCCTGGAGGTAATAAAATCCGCGAAAATTTTCCAGTCCATAATAATTATCAATAAAGTGCACTGATATGTTCGCCACCGGAAGCTGCTTAACTGAAGCTTTAGTGGAGAGCATTTTCCGTGCTGGAATAAATTTGTCAGATTGAGAGTGTTTATTTGAAAATATTTTGATCGAATATAGGCGATATCCGTATAGACCACTTATAATTAGGGCAGTTGTTTTTGGTGAAAATATTTACGGATTAGCTGTATATGAAATCACTGTAACATCGTATGTGCTTCTTGATTGAGTTTCTTTATAGTACACCTTCACTTTCAGTACACGAAACTGTTCGGAATTTAGGCCTAAGAAATAAAACAATGGGGTCTTTTGCAGACGGCCACCAATCACAAAGCAAAATTTGCTGGCACAGACAAACTGTATTGCAGTCTACACTGACAAAATATATTGTAAATGTAACTAAAATAATCATGTAAAATTAAAGGTATTTTTAATATGCACATTTACAATAAAGCAACTGTGTCGTTAAAATTGTTTTTCGCAGTAATAATGTATTTGGATTCTTGCCCGGGAAATTATATTTTGTGTTGTCCTAGTACCTACATTAGTTTTATTTATTTGCAAACCGTTTATTGAATAGCTTTCTGGTATTAAATGAACACATTAAAATGAATAATAAAACTAAATAAATTCCAATATTTGAATATTCTATCATCTTTCCATGCTTTGAAAAAATATATGCTTTGATAGATCAAAAATAAAATTAATGATTTTTCTCCAATTTTCGTAAGTGCGAGAAGAAATACACAGTATTTTTTCCAAAAAATGTAATAAATATATGCAAAAATAACCATAGAATGTAGTAATACAACATAACAATCTTATCTTTTAATATTTTCATACTATTTATTGGTTAATAGTTTCCAAAGGAATCATTCTCTAAAGTACAAAAAATATCTATGTAGTGATTGAACAGATTGTTTCGCGAAAAATCACTGCAACTAATTATAACACATTTTCACTGATATTAATTCATTTGTAAACAACCTCTAAAAAATAACTTGCCATACATAAATGAACATAAACTTTTCTTTCACCCAAAAGAGCAGACGCAAGCAAAACGCATTGATGCATAACTAACAGTTTAAATTTTACAGCGACGAGTCGCTATTCTTGTTGCAGAGGATAGGATAGGTCGCATTTCGCATGAATGACGAGAATATAAAAACAATAATAGTTTCTACACGACTAGACAGAATTTGATAGGTGGGCTTTGTAGGCTCGATAGTTTAATTACGGAAATAGTCAATTCAATGTAGAGTAAAAAAATTGCAATTGAAAAAAAAACAAATAAAGAAAACAATTTGCTGTAAAGTTACTAAAACCTCATAAGAAAACCTATATAATTACTAAATCTTAGGACGAAATACATTTAATTGATTTTATTTTGCAATTGTATAAACTAATGTTTAAATAAGTTAAATTAGCTTAAAATTGTAATATTATTTTTGTTCTATTTTTTTTTGTTACTATAGAGGTTTTTCTTATGTGAGTTTAATAATTATACAGCCAAAATTATTTTTTATTTGTTTATTTGTTGGGTTCAAGCCTTTAATTGATGAAAAACAGTTTTAATTTTCTTTCAACTATAGACTGTATTTACTATTTCTGTACATTCTATACATAAAAATATCAAGCCTACAAAACCAACCTTATCTAATGCTGTAAATTCGTTAATATTCTACAGTATGTCCATAAAATAAATTCCCAGTTATAAATTTCAATAGTATTTTAATAGTAAGCGTTGTAGAGTTTTGGTTCAGTGTCACAATTAAATAGTAACTCAATCACACGCGCGAGTCCTACTCAAAATGGCGACTCCTGAGCGTATAGCGATTTGTATTCTGCAATTTGCCAAGAGTGAATCTGCAATTTCAGTTCAACGCGCGTTTCGTTTAATTTTCCTTTTGTGATCCCCAGTTTGGCAAAAATATCCTCCGATGGTCGCGATGACAGAGCTCATATTCGCTGGCATTCACGCTCAGCTGACATGCGATTTTTTTTTTACTTTTGGGGCTTTATAAACGGTCGTGTCTACGTTCCACCGCTACCTAATGATTTTCCAGCATTGAGACACAGAATTGAAGAGGCTATTGCTTCCATTACCCTGGAATTATTAACCAATTGGACTTTAGGTTGGATGTGTGCCGTATAACTAAAGGTGCACATATTTAACATTTGTGAGAAAAACTGTGATAACCTTCCATTCGATGTATGATTTGTTGTAAGTAGTCTAAATTAAACTTTTATAATACACCATTTAACCTGAGACCATTTTTATGGACATACTGTAATATATAATTTTTCTGCTCGTGAGTGATGGTGGTTGCGACCTCGCCTCGCCCTGCCTGCAGGATCGCCCGGCGGGCCGGCTACTGCCGCCTGCAGCTCACCATGCTGGACTTCAGCCTGCAGCTGAGTGCCGGCTGCGGCGAGGACTACCTGGTGCTGGGAGACAGAGGCCGCTACTGCGGCGCCTCCCTGGCCGCCACCACGTGTGAGCGACGTCTCGTGGCCTCGTGATATCGTCGCCCAGCAAAAAAATACCGCCCAACTAACATTTTTTAACGAAATTGACTTTTCGGTTCCAACGCGTTCTAGCAGACGTTTTTATGACAAATATTCTTGAGATAGCAGCACCATAACAAAATTAATGTACCTAACTGCGTAGATACACAAAGCAGACTTACTTAACTGCAGTATGTTCCATGCAGGGGCAATATGAGGAGTGTAGTTGGTTATCCTAAATTTATATTTAAAAAAATATTCAATTTTTTTAGTTAAAAAGAAAGATTCACGTAAAGTACTTGAAAATAAGAAGTTTTTGACCCTCACCCTCCTTTGAGGTTTCTGAAATGTTAATTCGGTGTTTTTTTTTTTTTTTAGCTAAGAGGCAATATGCTAAAATTAAAATAATTATATCTTATATTGAAACAATTACACCTGATATTGAATTTCATTGTAGATCTGGAGGGCTCTCAGCCAGTTAGAGATCCTAAATAAAGAAGTACCGAATCACAAGATACCCAGTTGAGACACTCACAAGTCAGCAGCCAATGGACAGGCGGAGTTTGCTCAAGCATGCAGAGGGTCGTGGTGTCAATCCTATAAGTAATTGAACCCGCGAATTTTTCCTGACCCTACGCGGATTCGTAGGGGCATGCATATTTCGCGAAAAAATTCCGACACTAGCAAAAAGTTAAAACACTGTAGCATCGTCTGTGTTTCGTGATTGGGTGAGTTTCTCTCGGGTACATGTCGTTTGTTAAAACACCAATCACAGTAATTCAGTGCGGAAGCAAACGCGTCCTGAGTGGCTCCGTCAAATAAGGCAGCAACTTCTCCTGCAGACTACGGCAAATAACAAAAAAGAAACCTCTGGGGGCAGATATATCTTGTTGCAGTCTAATGTTTCACGAAAAAATGCCTGCCCCTACGGACTTGTTAAGGAGTAAAGTAGATTGGAAGTACATGTATATCTTCACGGTGATGATTGGACTACAGCTCTCTTGTCAAGCCCTTGAAGGCACTCTGCCAAACAAGGAGAAGTAGTTACCAAATCACGAGAAACCCGCCAAAGGATTTGACCTTTTTATCGAAAAATGAGTACTCTAAAAAGGCGTTATATTTTATAGGCAAGATGGGTCTAGTCTGGAGTGAAATGAATCCTCGAGATAATAAAAGCTCTAGCAATTTATAGAGCCGCCCTGCCAAAATTCGCGTTAATTTATAGGGTCAGGTTGGACTTCATTGACCTATACATATTTATTTGAGTGTCTTCCATTCTTTGGCTAGTGCCACAGTTCGCCCGCTATCTTGGTTGCATATAATGAGTTAAAGTGATTTCTAAAAGATTATCATTAGTTTTTTGTCCTTCACTTTACCAACCCGGTATGGTATAATATTGGTTTTTAACTCTAAAGATATTTATAGATATTCCTGTGCCAATAAATAATCTATACCGCAATTGAAAACGGAAGCAAGCCACATTTTTCAAATTTTTCGTTATAGTCTAAACTTTAAACACGGTTACCTTAACATTGCTTTTGTGAGTGGCCTCAATTTGTCTGGAAAAACTGAGAATCTTTCAGGCAAATAAGTACCGTATCACACACAAGCCAGCAGCCAATTATAGGTGAACATTCGTCCAAGTATACGAATGAGGTAATTGAACACGTGATTTTTTTTTAGTCACTACCAATTATTAAAGCAACTATTTTTTTCGTGGTTTCATTTCACTACAGATTAAACATGATTGGTTCCACATATCATCGTTTATAACAGGCTCAGTATCGTCAAGGGTGTGTCAAGAAAACTGTGGTCCAGATATATATGTGCTTCAAGTCTACTTTGCTACTTAATAAATCCGAGATAAAACCTTACCTCTGTCAATTGGTTCACGAACATAAAAGCGCAAGGCATTAGAACCCTCAATACATAAGTAAATAAATGATTAATGGTGGCGTGGCGTCATGCATGTTAGAAGTAAAAATTCACACTTCAATAATCCACTCGAACTATAAAACAAATTATTAAAAAAAAAGCTTGTACTGAGAAACTAACCAATAAAGTACACAATAACTATAGACCTGAGAAATTCGCGGTTTCATTTCGCGATAAGCTAGAATCCAAATGTTGTTTTTTTTTGCTACTTCGGTGATTGGACCACAGTTTTCCTGAAAGACTCCGAGTCAATGAATACACCTCAACTAAAGAAGTATCGTGTCACAAGCATCTCAATGAACAGATGCCACGAAACATTTGCCAATGAGTAGTTGTAATTTTCTCGAATACATAGAGGATCGTGGATTCCATCCTAGTGGTCATTGAAACAGCGAGTTTTTACAGTCCCTAACAATAACGTACCAAATACCATTATGTCCACGAAATATGCAGCTGGGCACTTTAGTTTAACCAGGCGTGTATTTGTGTTAGAGAGGTGGGATGATAGCGTGGCGCTCGCTGGTGCCTCTAGCGCAGCATCGCCTCTGAACTGGCGCGCAATCTTCTCGTCGTACACAGGGGATCTTTGAGATTTGAGTTGTAACCATAACATTATATGGCGGAGAAATGAAGATAAAGGTGTAACGCACGTCCTTTGTGTGCTTTCAAGAAACTGTTCCAGGGGTTTCATGGTGTTTTCACTTTTCTAAAAATACAGCTTAAAATCACAATACGGGAACAGAACTACTCATCCGCCATCAGCGTATTCTTAAATGGATATCTTGAGAACTTTTAAAATCACGAGGATTTTCCTGAAGCTCTTAGACACTGTGTGTGTGCCCGCAGGTGGGCTTGGCAGAGAGAGAGAGAGAGAGAGAGAGAGATGAGTGGGGCGCTTTATATACCTCCTGCCCCTTTTTAGCCAGTGAGCGCACCACAAGCGAGCGTTGCACCTTGCATTACGCTCCGACGAGCCATCGGCTCGGAAGGATGAAGGTTGTGAGGAAGTCTCGGTTGAAGACATGAGCAGTCGTGGAGGAGGAAGGGGTGTTCGGGATTGGCCGCAGCTTACCTGGACCTGTCGGCGCGAGGCCACGCGGACGTGCTGTTCGTGACGGACTCCGACGGCGCGGGCCGCGGGTTCCGGGCGGCCTTCAGGCAGCTGCCTTGCTCGGCGTGGGGCCCGACGACCCCTGGCACCGCCACGACGCGGCCCCCCAGCTACCCCTGCGGCGACCTGGTGCGCGGGCGGTCCTTCCGCCTGGCCAGCGCGCGCTACAACCTGGCGCTCGCCGTCTGCACCTTCACCGTGCTGCGCGCCGGCCAGGTCAGCCGGCCTCCCGGGGAGAACCCGCAACTTTGGCGTCGGGCCTTATCTTATGTTCGCTCTACCAACGGGAGCTTTTCCGTTGGATGATTACTAGGGGCATGCAGATTTCGCGAAAAGATTTCGAGACTAGCTGAAAGTTAAAACACTGTAACATCGTCTGTGTTTCGTGATTGAGTGAGTTTCTTTCAGGTACACGTATGTCGTAACAACAACAATCACGATAATCCAGTGCGGAAGCAAACTCGTCCTGAGTGGCTCGGTCAAATAAGGAAACGACTTCTCTCGCAGACGGCCGCCAATCACAAGGAAGAAACCGCTGGTGCGGGTATACCTTGTTGCAGTCTAATGAATGTTCAGATCTTTTCGCGAAAAACGCCTGCCCCTAATGATTACTTATTAGTAGAGACATGCAAAATTCGCGGATTCATTTCGTGATATGCTACAATTCAAATAATTATACCTTAGCGCTGCTTCTGCAATTGGTTCACTGTTAATCTGGAGTAATGAGGGCCAATTAGAGACCCTCGCTCAAAGAAGTGTCGAATCACAGACACTCGGTCGAGACAACTCACAAGTCAGCAGCCAATGAACAGGTGGCATTTTCCCGAGCGTGTAGAGTGTAGTAGAGTCTATCCTGGAGGTCATTGAATCCGCGAATTTTGCAGGTCTCTACTTATTAGCAGAGATACGGAAATTTCGCGGATCCATTTTAGTCGCAAGCTAGAAGGCAACTATTTATACTCTCGTACTGTGTTCATGATTGTACAACAGTTATTTAGATACGCCCCTCTACGACTGTGAGCCAACAGTGCCCAGCTACGAGAAAAATAAGATAGTCGGGTGGGTAGTTCCGAGTAAAAGAACAAATCATTCTCACTAAGGAATCAGCCATTGGGAAAATAAACAAACGTTGGTAGAGCGAACATAAAGATTTGATTTTTATCCTGACGCCAAATGAATTCGTGAAATTTCCGTATCTCTACTGATTAGGGATTGGGAAAACTTCGCGGGTTCAATGAACTCCAGGATAGACTTCACTTTCCTCTGTATGCTCGGGCAAACGTCACCTGCACATTGGCTGCTGACTTGTGAGGCGTCTCTACTGGGTAACCGTTTATTCGATACTTCTTTGATTGAGGGTCTCTAATGGGCCTAGAGTCCTTCATACATTAACAATGAACCAATAGCATAAACAGCACTAAGGTATAGTGATTTGAATTTGAACATAACACGATATGAATCCGTGAATTTTTCCGGTCTCTATGGATCATTTCTTAGCGATAACTCGTTAGTCGGCACCACCTTTTTGCTTGCTTCTCTCCTAGCTAGACGTTTTTGTCTTACGGCCGCAGAGGGCCGTGACCAAGTAGTTGCGATACAATCATGAACACTGTGGGAGAGTATTAAGATTTTCATTCTAGCTTGCGACCAAATTAATCCACGTATTTTTTATAACGCTACCTGTACGGTGTCGTCCCTTCAATGCCGTACATAATTGCGATCCACAACCTTTCATGGATCACAGAACGCCAAACATTTAAACATTACCGACATCGGCGGAACACCACATACCTATATCCAGCGACCGGAAAAATTTAGAGGTTCATATTAAGATAGCTCAGGGTCTGGAAAAATATTCGGCTAATTCGTTGACCTTCAATGTAGACTGCACAGTTATCTGTATAGTCGGGTAAGTAAGTCCACTTCGTTGGTTGCTGACTTGTGTTTGGATACATCTTTAGTTGAGGGTTTCTCATTGGCCCAGAGACCTCCAGATAAACAGGACGTATCAGCGAAAGCAACTATGTCATGAATTTTAAATTATCTCTAAATGAATTCGCGAATTATTCCGGTCCCTAGCAATAGTTTGATTAAAAATACTTTAATCTATGTGTTGTGTTTGTTATTGAAGGTTTTCCTCAGTCTCTTTGTAGCTATTCCTCAAACACCCCCAAGTAGCTTATCAATTTTCCCAATGCCATTCGGAGGCCACTTATAAACCGGTTATTCCCCTACAGAGATGTAGTTTTTTGTCCCGCAAGGGATAATGGAATGGCGTGTGTTTTTCTCTGGGTGCACATATTGTTGGGACTCTAGTACAATGACAAGGCCTCTACCAAAATAGCATCGAATCAAAGGTTATACCCAGTTAAGACGTCTCACAAGTCAGCAGCCAATGATCTGGTGACATTTTTCCAATGATAAACCCTCAACAATAGACGTATCGAATCATGTGTATAGACTACTAGTTAACAGATCTTGAAAGTCAATAGCCAATGAGCAGATGGCAACTTCCCGAACGAATGGAGGATTGTGCAGTATTTTCTTTATGCCAATGAACCTGCGAATCTTCCATTCCATACCTATAACTAGAGCCACAATAATTTAGGGTATTCTTGACGCTCCATGCCGGAATCAACGGAATTTAACCAATTAATGCTGTACGTACCTGCAATTAACTTTCCAAATTAATTAGACTTAAAAATTCCTTTTCATTGTTTAAGGAAACTTTATTCCCATGCTCAGCTTTTAATTGTGGTATCGTAATGTGTGGTTGGATATGCGTGAATGTGTGTAAATTACTTAATATTAGAAAATGCATTTGTATATTTAAAACAGTTATGTCTTAATGTAGTTTTTATTACAGTTTTACCATAAAACATACTTCATTATGGTAAAATTCTAGTATTGGTAGAGTTTTAACTTCTATTTCTTTAAGAATTTTGTCTGTAAGAATGCATTTTTTTAAAAACAAATTCTGTTATAAGTTTTTACACATAAAATAATATTGTGTACTTTAAAGGTATAAATGTTTACTATTTATTTATCTTTTGTATTTTTAACTTAGATGGTTTTTTATTGTATTTGAATGTTGTCTTCATTTTCGTGGTTGTTTATTAGGTTCAATTAGTTACATATTATTTGTTTGATTATAACTTAACATATACTTTGTAAACATTTGTGTTTTAAGTAGTAGGCGTAAAATATGTCAATAACATAAATAAAATAATGGATGGATGCTAACAACTCAGAGGTTTTAAATTCTGAACTTGGCCGCGCATGATTGGGGAAAATTGCTTATCCCTGTTTATTACTGTCTCGGAGTTGTCCAAGTCGCGTCAAGAAAACTTTGAGTCAGACATCAAAGTAAAGCAAATTAACACGTTCTTTGAGAATACTGAGCTTTACCAAAATGCGCCTGGGCCCAACTTTAACTTTTTCAGATTCGCCAACTGAGCTCATAAAGTTTTGATATTTTAAAGTCCGTTTAAATTTTGCTAAACTTTGAGCCAAATCTTTATTTATTATGTTATTTTGGGATCAATGGTTAAGGAGCAAGGAGAAGTTCGCTATGATTCATGTAAAAATATCAAGATAGATTAAGTGTCACGATTCCAAAAGTATCAAAAATAGCTGCAAGTTTGTTTTCCAGACGTATGCCAAAATATTTCTCTACTCCATTTTCCCACGACAGAATAATGTAAGGTCACAAACGATTACCTAGAGAAAAAAAGTTAAATAGACTTTGCTTTGATTGGAAACGAACAATTATATTATACGTTTATAGCCCATATTAAAAAATACCTCAAACTTTACAAAGCATTCATTTCAACAGTCAAGTTGTTAAAAACTAATATCACATTTTAGAAGGTGTGTAATATAAATTGGTTGGTCCGGAAACAGAGTTCAGGGTGTGGAGCCGGAGCCGATGTTAGTCATCTTGGATGAACTTGACTATTGACCTTGACCTTCTACATTTGCCAAAAATTGCCAAAAATTGCTCAAAATTGCCCCAAATTGACCAGAAATTCGCCAAAATCCGCCAAAATTTTCAGTTTTTTCGGAAACATCTATTCCGCCAAAAAATATCTCAATATTAATAAAAATGTAATGTAAATTTCCCTATTTCGAGGGAGAAATTCCCGTTTCGATGGAAAATTTCCCTTTTTAGTCCACAAAAAAAAAACAGGACTTGAAATGTCCTAAAAGCGGCTTAAGAGTTCTAAACACAAGCCGCTTTAAGACGCTTATGTTATTAGAAAGTTATGGCCGCCATTTTTAACTGTGTTGTCACCGCTGCAATTTTCGTTACGGCCGCACTCTTGAAAATACGTAATTATCAGATTTTAATGATACAAATAAAACACAAATAAAAAATTATTTATTTAACATTTTAATAAAACTATTCCGCCATTTTGAAATTATGATGCAACACCTGCCAAATTACTATCCAAAAATAAAAAAATAATTAATACAAGTTATTTAGGTACTAAATTTTTAATAATTTTTTTAGATAATAACGCACTTACATCATAGAGTTCTCGGTTCAAATCGTTGAGAGCAAAACAAAAATTGGCGACAGATCCTTCCTCCATGAAAGCCACCGACAGACTGACCTCCCACCACTATTGCCAAGGTATATATACATACATATATATATCGCCAGCTAGTATAACATCACGTCCGCCGTCTTATTTTCGTCTGCTGGAGCCCACCATCTTGTTTTCGTCTGCTGGAGGCCCTATTTTGTTTTTGTATGCAATTTTTATAATTTTTTGATATTTTTTGGCGGAAAATTTTTTCAAGAAATCTGGAAATATTGGCAGATTTTTGCGAATTTTTGGTAAATTTTGAGGAATTTTGAGTCATTTTTGAGTCATTTTTGACAATTCTTGGCAAATTTTGAAGGTCAAGGTCTGGGTTCAAGGTCATCCAAGATGGCCGCCGTGATGTTACAATATAAGATGGCTGACATCGTCTCCGGTTCCACATACTGAACCCTATTTCCGGACCTAACAATATATATAATTATAACTTACTTGGTATTTACTTTTATTCGAATTTCTAATGGTAAAATGGCTAAGATGTATTTCTCTTGGCCATTTTTAGAGTATAATTTTGTATAAGACTCATCTGAAGTTTCTAAAGGAACCCTATAAGTTATAGATGTGTTAGTAATGAGTACCTACACCTGGTAGACATACAGCATTAAGAGCAGTAGCTCAATTCGAACGAAAACGAATGCTGTGAAACTGATCAGGCATTATTGACGTACAAATTGTGTAGGACGTTTGCGGCCTGCAGATCTCGATGGAAAGGTTCAACCTCACCTGTGGGCAAGAGTCGCTGCAGATTGGCAGCCAGTTCTACTGCGGAGTTTTGACGGGTAACTACGGTAAGTGTTGTTAGAAACAGTTACTTTTTCTGTGCTGTGTTGATTGTAGTTTATATTTTTCAAAACATAATAATTACGTGTTCTTTTTATGCGTAACATTTTAACTCTCGTAGAGCGGCATTTTATAGGAGAAATTTCGTGAATGCAACGGAAGTTGAATGGAACGGAAATGTGTAATCACGGTGCTGCCATCTGTGGCAGATAGTGCGAACCAAAGTTCACAAAGACAAAGGAAAATTCCACAGTATTAACTGTTTATTTAATTTTAACAAGATGGGCAGTATTAAAATAAAATTTCTTTTCAGAATCAGGCCCAAAACCAAGGTTTATTATTTTTTAAAATCTTTTTCGCTTTTATTGGAGCCGTTATAATATATAGTTCGAAAATTAGGTTTTCGAATCGAATAATTCTATAGTCGATGTAGCTGCTCCGGCAACGAATTCTTGCAGCGGATGCGGAAACTACGTGAGATTCGCGTCAAGTAAAGTATTGGAAACCACAATTTGCGTATATTTATCACGCTCGGAATTATTTTAAAGAATTCTACATTAAATTTCGTGTTCGAGTTTCGTATTATAAATTTATTTGCAGCATGAGAACACATGAATGTGCTCGTTACCGAAGTTAAATGTTACACATCACTGGTGAGTACTAAAAGACTTAAATTTTTTTTAAAATTTAATTTTTACATAAAATTTGACGATGTTTGAATACAAAATAAATAAAACGGCGAATAATTTTTTTTAATAAGTGAAATACTTTTAACTAAACTTCAGATTCCACTGTCTTATGGATTGTTGGAATTCACTGAACAACAATGGCTAGGGTTGTGAAATTACTACCAGTACAGATGTAGGTCACTGATTTATCAGTTCGCTGTCGCTGAACTTAACCTGTAGGATTTGTCCGATTTTTTTCAGTGAAGCATTTTCAGTTAATTTTCAGGCATTTTCCTCTGATTTCGAGCACGCTCAGCTATTTCATGTTCAGTCAGCAATGGCAGTCTGAAGACGGGGCCACGCCTACAGTTGAGTAATCGAGTAGCTTAGGTATAATGGAGGATCGACTGAATTAATAATTAGCGTGGGAGTGGCCTGAAGAAAACCCACCAGCCAAAGGAAGAACCCGCACTGCAAAAAGCCACACGCTGTAATGGTTTTTACATCCAATAGTTAAAATTTTTGTAAACCATTCCCTGAATAGCTATCCAATTATTATCCCCGCACATTAATAAGCATAGTAAAACAAAATAAAGGTTAACTAGCTAATATTCCTTATCTTTTCAATGGTTTAAGAAATTATGCTTGAATGAAACTTAAGTTAAAATATAAAACTATGCCCCAAATTTCGTAAGAATTACTCAGTATTATCTCGAAAAACGTATCTCATATTTCCAGAAATAACCATAGCCATGTACTGTACAAAGTTATAATGTTTTTCTGGTAGTGTTACAAACTAATCCTTGGCAACTGGTTTCCAAAAGAATATTTTGTAAAAGTAATAATGACTGTGTGTGTATTGGACCCGCGGAGGAGTCTGGCATATCGCACAGGTGGGCGGTGGGTAATACGGCCGCTGCACTGCCGCAGCTCCACAGCCCGGCATGGGCCAACTCTGGCCCGCTGTGGCTCGGCCAGTCCCGCCACGCCTATAGCTAGGGAACCTGCAACATTCACCACCTTTTTATTTTGTCGAGATTGCAAACGCTTTTACTTTTAAAATATAATTTTTGATAACGTGTTTGTTTAACACGCTTTGCAGGATTAAACTCACAATGAATCATTTGAGACCAAGGTAGTGCGTGACATGTGGTAAAAGCCAATGAATGAAAAATCACCAAATTATTATTTACTTGTTATTTGCGTCCAGCCTGGCACCAAAAAGTATCACAAACTGTGTACATCTCAAATAGACAGAAAACCATTATTTGTTTGTTATTTTACAAAAGATTCCTTTTAAAATCAGTTGCCAATAAATCTATACTAATATTATAAAGCTGAAGAGTTTGTTTGTTTGTTTGAACGCGCTAATCTCAGTAACCACTGGTCCGATTTGAAAAATTATTTCAGTGTTGGATAGTAAATTTATCGAGGAAGGCTATAGGCTATATTATATTATCAATAACATTAGGTATCCTTACTAAAAGTCCAATTTAGAATCAAATTCGTTGGAGGGGGTTAGATACAACATGCAGTACACGTACGAAGTGTGTGTTAAAAATGCCGCAGGCGCATGGAAGTTTATTTCCTATTGCCTATTAACATTGTTGCCACGCACTAGATGCCTTATCATTCTTAGTTTTCCCATACAAGTAAAAGAACCCGTGTGATATTAGCAACGAAGCAATCAGTACCCTCATAAGAGTTCAATTAGTATTTAAATACTTTTTATCACTTTAAATTACAAACCTAAACTATTGTTTTTTTTCCTCTCTCTGTGTTTAATTTGTTTTTATTGCCCCTTTTTTCAAGTATATATATTTTACAGACTTGAAACTTCACAGTAATGTTCCTTATGTTACGCAGGATGACATTTTCCGAAAATTAGATCCCATGGGTGGTTAAAACCAGGAAACGGTGGTTACTTTGTCTGCATGAGAACAGGATTTTGCATTTTTAATGCCTTCTGCGTCTCCATGCCAACGGGCATCGCGCGGCAGTGGCGTACCCACAAGGAGGGACATGTATAATGAGCGGCGCAAGAGTGATCTGCCTGTAGACTGCCGTGGCGAAGTACGGGTACATCAGTTGTACGTTGCGTGCACGAGTCGGGAAACCATCGGTGCTATTCATTTTCTCTCCGGTACATTATACAGCATTGTAATAAATGTTCACTGAATTTTTGTTATTTACCATTACTGTAAATGGGAGATGTGACTTAATTTTTTTCCATTAGTATAGCCGTGCGAAGCCGGGTCGGGCAGCTAGTAATTTATAATACCACATGAAAACTACTGAAAATTTCTACAACACATTGCTATGGCATTTTTTGCATGTATAAAATAGGTTACGTATTCGGAAACAATATTGAATATACATAGTCGCGCTTACGAAAATGTTTAATTTTAATTTATGTTTAATATAATCATAGTTTTAAAAACCATGGGAAGTATGACTGAATATTCAACAATAGTCATTAATGTTTTTATCATTATAATTAATGTGCGTAGGTAATACTGGAAAGTTATTCAGGGAACAGTTTACTAATAATTTTAACTAATGAAGGATCAGGTACCACACAAAGCATAAATTTCCGGGCAAAAATCCAAACCCAGTATCACTGATATCATGGGCTTAGACCCTGCCCCCTCCCCCAAATCAGTCATCTAAAAGCCCCTTCCTGAGGGGGCATGCTTGCGCTTGCAAAATCGTAACTGTGAAATTGGAATGATAAACGTTATCCTGCCACCCCACTCCCCCCTGGGAAACTTATAGATTGTCGCCCATAACTATGATCATGCTTTTGTAGCAATACAGGAAAATGTTCAAGTTTACAATTATTTATAATTAAACATGATAATTTTAGTTCTATTTATAAAAAAACAGTTAAATTGTAATAGGAAATCATAGATCAATTTATATCAATATTTACATCAGAAATACAAACTTATTATCGCAATATTTACATTTATGTAAATTATGATTTTAGATTGCTATAGATGAGAACTGCAATTTTACTGACAATTATATTTAATCACATACAGAGATTGCATGAAATATAGGGAAGGAGAGGGGTTGGTTTGAAAACAAATATATTATGTAATAAAATAGTTGACCTGCTAGATTTTGAAATTTCTTTTGCTTACTCTGCTATTCAAATACAAAACACTTCACGCCTACTGCAAATGTCACTTAGTATATCTTCAGAAAATTCACCTAATGTTTTAGAGCAGTTTAGGCCTATCTTGAGAGTATATTTCATACCATGGGACGCTTACCCGCAAGGCAAAGGGTCTTGAATTAAATCCCATATGAGTTATTTAACAAATGTGTTCGCTATTTAACATAAATTAGCCTATTGTTTCCTGTCATGCCACCACAGGAAATGTATTACTCCAAGAATTGATTAAATACCTTTTATGTGTAATGAAAAAATAGTGAGTTCTACGAACATTCTCTATAACCTGTTAATGATGCTAAAGGTGTGTATAATGTTAAATCTGTTCCTCTACCAGTATCAATTATACTACTTATAATTAGTAAGGCTAGAGAAAACCAATAAAAGGCAGGCCTCTGAAATGGCTGCGTGTATATGATATATATTTATTTGATGAGAAAAACTCTTTGCTCTCTGTGTACGGCATTTGGTAGGAGTAATTTCGTGAAAATGGAACGGAATTCGATGTACGGAAATGTTGGAAAAATATGGCGGACGCACGTGTAGCAACATAAACCCCTACATCGTCACTTCCGTTCAAAAAAAAGTTTATACCAAACGTATTGTATGCCAAATGAAATTTTCACGGGTTTTACTAAGGACATAGGGAAACCCTAACAAGGAGGGAAAAGAACGTTTGCATGTGGTTCTGAAATTAGTTGCTAAGTTAAGTTCATTCCAATAACAATATATTGACAAACTCAATAACACTAACTAGTACTTCATTGATTCTCAAACTGACATAAAAGTAAATAAGTCGGGTTCTTGTGGAGTCGAACTGCAGATGCAAGTTCCCACTATAACACAAGACATATGAATTAACTTTCTGTGATAGATTGCAGAACAATTAAAAAAAAAAATACCCTTTATTCTGGGGAGCCGTTAGCTCGTCACCGCCTACGACCGATACGCCGTCAAGCTAAACTACTAAGACTAGAAAACATACAAAGTCACACTGAACATTCAAAATCTTAATAATACTCAATATTACTCGTAACATAAATCAGATCATTAATACAAGTGGTTACAATATTTACACACAACCATTCGTTTAACATAGTCTCTGTTTATCCGGTTTGTTTTTCTGTTACTCTTCCGCCGCTACCAAGTGAAGCTCGCTACACATCGCCGCAGTAACGCACAAGTTCTTATCCCACTCGCCGTTTCTGGTGTCTACAATTCTTCGTTACCGGCGGTAGAGTTAAAGTCCGTACTGTGTTGTAATCTGGTGGTGATTGTGTCGTGATAGTGTCGGGATTGTGCCAATACACCCACTCGCTCGGCCCCCACGGAAGTTGCTAACGCACGCCCTCTTGCCCTTGTGGCTGGAGCTTCGTTTTTAGTTAATGTCAGTTCGGAAAGATTTTATGCCTAATCCAGCGACGCTTCCACATGAACTGTCCATGTCCTGGGTTACAACTCGGAGAGGTCTCACCCAGTCGAAGTCTTCTCGGTCCTCGGGCGGCAGCAACTCCGCGGCGATTGACGGTGTAGGCCGGCGAGCGGTGTCGGAGCAGCGTGGCAGCCTGCTAGCTGATGTCCCAGTGTTCTGCTTCTCAGTTGACTTGGCGCATGCCCTTTTATACTCGCTGCCTTCCCTGACGAGCTGGAAGAAGAATAGTCTCGTCTATTCGGGGGAAGCCTGCCCAGCTCACTGTTGCGCGGGTGGTATGCAGTGAAAAGTCAGGGGTACTATTCTTTGCATGCTTACGCAGGTACACACGTTACAAAACTTTATGATAGTAAAACTACCCCGCAATATTTTTTGGTAAACTAAAATAGTCATAGTAAATAGTAATCTGAAGTTTTAAAATACCTAAGAAAACTGGTATTACAATGATTACAATACATATTCTTTTTGCAATATTTCAATGGGCTTGGTAGCACAGCGGTATAATGTGCGCTTGGTAACCTCAGGGTAAGAAGTTCAAAATTCGTCACTAGTTCATTTTTTTTAAATTTTTATTTACATAATAAAATATAATAATATTAAAACCAATCAATAAGGTTAAAGTTTGTTTGTAGTAATTATTTACAGACTGATTTCAGTTGTTTAAGCCAAAACAAATGTACTAACATTATTTATTTAGTGTTAAAACATGTGTTTTAAATTTTTCAGGTTATAATTTTAGTAATGCCATAGTAGTGTACCTTCTAGCATCTGCAGAAACTTTAAAGTATTAACTCTTTGTGAATTTTAACATGATGGACAGCACTTTAATGAAATTCCTTTTCGAAAATCAGGTCCAAAGCCCGGGTTTAGGATTTTTTCAATAATTTTTTTGCTTCTATCGGAGCCGTTTCTAATAGTTTAAAATTTCAATTTGTGTCATGCTACCATCTGCGGGTGATGGGTGAAGCAGAAAGCGAATTATAGTGGCGGGTTCACAAAGCAACTGTGTGATTCGTGTCTAGAAATTATGGCATGTACTTGAAAAAAGAATATATTATTGATCTATATATTTAACACGCTCGTCATTATTTTAATAATTTTTTTTTTTTAAATTTCGTGTCAGAGTTTGTACTATAAGTTTATTTGCAACATGAACAACACGAGAACACGTGAGTTTGCTCTTTACCGAGGTTAGATGTTTACATATCACTGGCGAGTACTGAAATACTCGCTCACATTTGTTTGAAGTAGCGTCACCGCGTTAGTACGATATTATTGTTTGTACTTAAAAGCAAAATGTGCAATTCGCGTCACAATTACGGTGCCCTTCGTTGCAAAATAAGTGCGCGAATCACTTTTAAGAAGTCATAAGACTGGCGGATATCATCGCTAAGTTTATTTTATGCTATTTGGAAAATTCATGCACACAATTTTGATAATGAAATGTTTTTTTTTAAGAAACGCTATAAATAATAAGATGAACAGGTAAATAAAATAATTAAACCAACCATAGTTGAAAACAGAGTTCCGTTAGCGTGGCCTTGGTGAAAACGTCCGCAACTTCTGTTCATATTAGTTTCTCTGTAAGCCTATACGAGTGTGCCTGCGCAAATGTTCGTTTAGGGTAACATAACTTACTTGTTTGTATTTAAGTAGGTGCTTGAAGGCTCACCAAAGTTAATGTTCCTGTTTAATTTCGTCCGCAGTAAGCGCCAAGTTCAGCGGCGACGAGGTGCAGATAGTGTACCGCAAGTCAACAGTGGACAGCCCAGGAGAGTTCGTCATCCAAGGACAGCAGGTGGCGGACTGTGAGCTCACGTGTGAGTACACGTGGCATTTAGCTGTTTAAATATTCTCACCTATAGTAGGTACGTAGGTAGTACACAATAGTTCACCTATAGTAGGTTGTTTATAATAGTTCTTCTGAAAACATGTTCCAGGATGAGGTGGTTGGCACCCGGGACCGCCAAATTGTATTGTGACGCCATGTCCGCCATATTTGATGACCATAACCTTTGACCATGACAATTATTTTCAACTTTATCCCTACCGTCATTTTGAATGACCTTGACCCGGGCAGCCATTTTGGACTCTAGAGCATTCCGCCATTAGGGACATTTAGGATACCGCCATTTTGAATTCTTGAAAAGTTCTTCCATCTTGGGATTCTAGAACATTCCGTCATTTTGGGTGTCATCTTGAAACATCCGTGATTATCCTCAGAAAAGAATTCGAAAAATATATTGACAATTTATTTAACAAAAATGTTAATACAATTTTACTAAAACAGCACTTACGTCGTGGACGTTGGTGTCCTTGGTTTGATTCCGAAAAGTGCAAATTTAATCCATCCTACACTTTCTCCATGGTTATCACCATGTGACTGATCCTCAATACTAATATCATTGAATATAAATAATACGTATGGAAACCGCCAAGCCACAAGGAAAAATTTGTGCTAGTAGGACTGACCGACACGAGATGGCATTGTAATCGCCACGTCAAGCTGGTGGTGCCGTTATGCGGCGGGCAGGGAAAGTATTAATTAATTCATTTTTCCGTGATGTTTCTGTCTTAGAAATAAAGTTCGCATGTTTCATGACGGGCCTTGGAGAAAACAGACCACGGAACAAGCTACCCCCTCTCTCCTTGGAAATCTGAGGCCAGGTTAACTGGCTTGACCTTTGACTATTCACATTTTGCGATTTATTGTATCCTTACAACGGAACACCTCAATTATTAATGTTGCTTGTGTTTTAATCTAACAGTGATTTAAAAGATCTGAACTATAAGCTGGGCAATAATAACTTCAAAACTTGAAGACCTTTACAAAATTTATCATAAAATCAAACAACCAAAAACTTTCTACTTATCAATCAAACGAAATATTAATTTAAAGCTCAATTCATTAAGATATCGTTTTAAATGTTATTCTTCCGATTCTATCGATAATAGCGTAAAATATTTTGTGGCTAAATATCTCGTTACCTGGTATTTGAAAGAACAAAGTTTGACTTAACCAACACAATCTGATATAAAACAACATAAAACAAGTAATTTTTACACAATTATGATTTTCTGTATAGGACCTAGAGATGAAAAGGGCTGCCTGACAAAAATTTTTTTCTTTAAAGCTCTCTAATTAAAAAAAATATATATGTGTTTAATATTGGACATTACAGCCAAGTAAAAAATAAACTGTATTTTGTATAACTTACTTGTGGTTTCATTCAAATGAAAAATACGGTAATGCTAAAATGTGATTAAATTTATTATTCAACGTCACGAAAAATCTTGTGATCGCTCGAACATGTTTTCATTAACTCCGCCAAAGAAAAATACTCCTATGCGAAATTTTTAGGGATTTTTCTAATAATATTTTTCACCAGGTTATAAAATATGGAAATATATTGGGTGGATATGCAAGATTTCCGTTTTGTTATAATAACCAAATAATTTTGTGATTTTTTGTTGTTTTAAACATTCTTTATTTTATTTTTAATATACCAAGATATATAATTTACAAAAAAACACAGCTAATCACATATCTTATTATTAGTCCAGTCGTCGGGAAAAACGGGTTAGAAATGCAAATGAACCGAGAAAGTTAAATTTAAGATATTACGTGGGTAAGGCCTAGAAAAGCTTAACTTCAAATTGTCGACCAAAATTACCTTTGAATTTTCCGCCATCTTGAAAAAAGTGTTAAATTCAATTTTTTCATCATAACTCGGTTCTCCGTTGAGATACGAAAATTTTTATACAATACTTTTTGTTGCTTTTCTTACGATCTACAATTAAGGTCCCCAACACTAACCTACACTAACGTATCGTTCATCGTTATTGAGATATCGATTGAAAAAACCATACATTTGAGGAGTGAAATAATTTTTTTGATATTTTCTTTTTTCTCGTGAAAGATATCGAAAAACTGTCTAGTATCAAACTTGTAGAACGTGTTCAGACCTACAATTTTTTTTTTTTTTTTTTTTTCGACAAAAATTACGACCTCTAGGGCGCCGCAAAGTTGACCGCAGCGCGCCCGACGCCAGAGTCGACATTCTATTCAACGACGATCACGATGATGATGATGATGATGATGATGATGATGATGATGATTATGATGTTTCGACCGTCACAGCATTATTTCCTGCGGTTCAAGAGTCTTCGCGACTCAAAGAGTCTACCATGGAGGAACTTCTTCAGCCAGGACCATCAAAACGACAAAAAATATTTGAAAAATATGACCGCCTTTAATTATTATTTTTTACTACACAAAAATTATTTTATTAATAAATCTCACGTGTTTGGTTTATAATTTGCTGGTTTATTAATTTATTTTGTATTGCAATAATTCCCTGAACAACCTTCCATCCATTTTGACGCGTGGATACAACCGGGCGAGCGTCTAAATCAAAACTGGGCACAGTCTTACCGACTTTGCGGCGCGCTAGAGGTCGTCATTTTTGTACAAAATAAAAAATAAAAAAAAATTAAATTGTAAGTCTGAATACATTCTACAAGTTAGATACTAGAAGGTTTTCGATATCTTTCACTAGAAAAAAGAAAATAGCAAAAAACGAATTTCACTCAAATGTATGGTTTTTTCAATCGATATCTCAATAACGATTAACGATACGTTAGTGTAGGTTAGTGTAGGGGACCTTAATTGTAGATCGTAAGAAAAGCAACAAAAAAGTACTGTATAAAAATTTTCGTATCTCAACGGAGAACCGAGTTATGATGAAAAAACCGAATTTAACCCTTTTTTTCGAGATGGCGGAAAATACACAAGGTAATTTTGGTCGACAATTTCAAGTTAAGCTTTTCTAGGCCTCCCCCTACGTAATATCCAAAATTTAGTTTTCTCAGTTCATTTGCATTTCCAAATGTATATAATGACTGAACTATATTAGACCCGTGTGATGAATGCTCAAAAATAATTATTAGTAATAGGTTTAACCTTTTTTATTCACTGAATGATTTTTGCTATTTTATTTTAATATTTAATTCAAATCTTGCTAAATATATTGCGGAAAGACTGAGAATTGTTTGACGATAACCTTTTAACCTGTAATTTTTTTCTTATATGCAGTTCTGACAAAAATTCTCAGTTTAAACCGGGAAAAGATAAAGAGAATGACAATAAAATCATCAAATGACACATTGTTTTTAAATATTTGGGAAAAATATAAAGAAATATATCTTTTATAAAACAATTAATTGAAAAACGGTTCACCGACTCCTGACATTTGTGTAATTTGGAGGTCTGCTAAGGGGAATCACAAATAATTTCTCAATTTAAGATAGGTTTCTCACCATGGTGTGAAAATATTGTTAAAATATCTGACCAAACTAGTAAAAGTTTTGGAAAAAGAAGATCTTGATTTATTGGAAGCTACCAAATAACTTGATTTCTAAAGCCTTTTTAAAATAATATAGGTAATCCATAAACTATTACGTGAATTTATCAATATGGTTAGTAATTATATAGCCACCATATACGAGAGGATCAATAAATAGTCTATGTTTATGATCTGTAATTTTAATTCCTCCACATTAATAACTGTAGTCTACTTAATGTAAGACAATCCTAGTTTTCTTCAACGTAATTTATTATTTATTTTTTCAAGCCTAAACGAACATTCATTACCAAGGCTTCACACCTACAAATATAATTTAAAAAATAATAACGCCTAAGCATTAGCCATGAAAGTCGGCTTTCAAATTGTATTATAATGAATGAGTTATTTTATTCCTATTGAAACTGGGAGGTTGTAAAGTCAATCATGATTTAGCCCCTTTCCTCTCTCTCTCTCTCTCTGCCATTTCTTTTTCCAAGAATGAATTAAAGGGTTTATAAAAGCCATAAAATATTATACATAAGCCTAATGGATATGGTTATACAAATTTTCACAATTCTTCTTCAATTTAAAAAATAATTTTTAAAGAAAAGTGTTACGAAAATTGCAGCACTGTAGCGTCGCTTCACCAGCGCTTGCCATTCACCTCACCCTCATCAAGTGACACAATATTAATACCACTTCCCTTCTCCACCATCGAACTCCCCATTCCTGAACGTTGCACTTTTTTTTTACATTTTGATAATTCATTGTCTCCAATTACTCTACCGGCTATCTCATTTCTGTACATCGAACTGTCTCGCATACTCTCCTGTATACCAAAGAGCAAGCAAATTTAAAACTTGAAATACTGTTCTCCTTGCCATATAAATACATGTTTTATTTCGACTTGCTTCCTTCCTAGACAGAGAGAGAAAGTGAGAGAGATTGTAGAAATTTCGCTGCTCACTACAGAACAACCAGTAAAGAAGTGTCATACGTGTCCAATTATACATTTTTTTGACCTGACAACGTCTAATAAATCGATGAACGCCGGCTGCACGCACGAAAAATTGTCCCACTACGGATGTCCCACTACGGATGTCCCACTACGGATGTGTCCTGTTTTTTTTTTTCCTAGCCTAAGTTAATTCTAAGTGTGTAGGGGAGGGTCCAGGTTAGGGGAGGACCTAGGTGTGTCTCAGGCCGAAGCCTATACACTCTACCATGCGGGTTTTGAACCATGCAGGACAAGGGCGCGTGCAATCGTGTGCGTGTTGGGGTTTACTGGCCAGCCATGGCTGCAATTGGCGCCATGACTGACGCCCCATTGGTCGCCTAGCTTAAAAGCTAGCTAAGTGTGACCCAGGTAAAACCTGCATAGACACAGGGAAAACCCTGGGCCGGGTCATGCGGGGATCAATTATCATGCATTAAGCAAGCAGGTAACTACTGGACAAGAGGGAAGAAGGGTCCAGGTAAGAAGAGTTGGAGGGGCAGAAAAATCAACCATGCTGGAGTTGGGTGCTTGGGCCTTGCGGCCCGCATTTAAAGGTTGGGAACTCCTGGGTTATTATTAACCAGGGGCGCATGCGCCCCCAGGGGCGGGCGACTTCACTCGTCGGCCCAGCCACAGCTGCCCAGGCAGCCACAGTTAAGACAGAAGTGGGCAGACGAGCCAGTAAACCGGCTCGAACTGCAGGCGCACGGAGCGAAAGGCAGCCTGGCGTTGCGCCATCTTCATCTTCCTTCTTCAGGTCAACAGCAGTACTTTTCAAGCCAGGGTTGGGGGAGGGAACCAACCTCGCCACCCAAAATCCCCGAGACGGTTTAAGGTCGCGCCGCTCGAGGCTACTGCTGCCACAGCTACAGCAGCCCCAGCTGAAGGTTCCTGATGTCTTCCTTCAGAGTTCCGATGCATTTCAATTCCGTTGCGCGCGCAGCAGTTCACAGCTCCGCAAGTTCCAGCCCGCAGTTCGTCTACACTTCGCATTTTTTCAGCACATCGAGCTCCCCTGCGGTGCCTTCGCCGACGGAGCTGCTTCCTGCCACGCGCCGAGCTACATTCAGGCTACCTTTCACCCCGATAGCCGTAATAACGACTCCACAGGCCGGCCATTGGTCCGCGGACTGCTATTGGTTATTCACAGCCACCCCAGCGAGATTGCAACACTCGAGCTGGGCTCCCGTATCCGCCAACCGCGGGACGCGGTCGGTAGCAGTTGGCGCAGCTAAGCCGCCCCCAGTACGCACACAAAACCCACACGCACTGCCAGACTTCGGTTACCCAATAGGGCGCAGGGAACTCCCAGCCAAAAGCCCGCGAGAGAGATGCGCACGGCCCGATAGACGACCACCGACCCTGTGTCCTGTTTACGCATGCGTGGCATCTCTCTGGTATGTTGAGGACGGTACAGAGAACTCGGCTGGCACGTGGCGGCGTACTGCTCAGGTTTCACCTCGAGGTTATTGTTGTGCACCGCACCACGGGAGTATATTCGCAAGGAAATGGCGTTCTTACAAGTACATATTATTTTAATTACTAGTGTAAATCAGTATATTTAAACAGTGTTGTATGAGTATTGTTTTAGCTGTGTTACTAAATATTTATTGCTGGTATGATACTTTTCACGCTTTAGTTTGACATTGGTAATTATTTTTCATGAGTTATTATTTGATCAACTAAATTACACACCGTATTATAATTATGAGCCTACGAGCGTGTAAATATTTCGAGTCCAACAGAGAATATGCTAGTTAAAAGAAATCCAAACAAATATCGTGCGTGGGATATTATCAATTTATAGCATCTGAAACAATTGTTTCCAGTATGGCCTCGTGGCTGTGCGATTAGCAACGCTGATTACCAATCGGTAGGTTGACGGATCGTATCCCAGCGGCTGAAATTTTTTTGTACTTTTAAAAATAAATACGGCGTGCACGACACTTCAAAGTAATAAATATATTTGAATTAATGAATGCAAATAAAAGTAAAGTTATTAATTAAATTGTAGATTATATTTCACTCCTTTGTATCCATACAAAATAGTGATAATTCAATAAAAATGATTCAATTTTATTCATTACAATATGCAGAGGTAGATTTTAACATACAAAGATAGAAAAATTTAAAAAAAATTTCTTCCTCAAAGAATATAATATTTTTAATGCCTAAATAGTTTGGTTGCAAAAACCTATTATGGCTCAGTCTCAGGCCGAATATGATATTTCATTTTCTTCTGGATCAATCATTTCATCAATGTTTTGTTATGACGTTGTCACGTTAAACTATCGTCCGTAAACCGACTTTACAGACAACCAATTTTTTAACTTTTTTCTCGAGATCCCACTACACCGATTTAATTCAGTCTTAAACTATTTTAGGTCGTTCAGTTTGCAGGGTGTAGGATATGTTTTTACAAAATATAGCTTTAAATATTTTCATTGAATAAATTTTGGCAAGATAACCTCTGAAATGTTTGAAAACATGTCAAATATATTTGACTTTAGTTTGTAAAGTTAAAAAAAATTTAAAAATATTTTCATTTGTAATGCTTCACAACGCGTTAGTTATATATAAATATATGAAGTTTGGAAAGCATATATTTACATTATGTTAGTATATTGCCAACACGTCTCGCTAACGTGACCGGTCGTGACTCGATCCCAACTCCTCGGCCTGGCTCAATCCTGTGAACACTGAGTCTGTACCCGAGAGTGCTGAAGCACGCACGTATGACGTGAAGACTAGATTTAACTCGGATTCAAGTATAAGGTGTTCAAAAATGTTTTAAAGTCCTGCAAAAAAAAATAATTTGGTATATATCAATTTCTTTATCAATACTTCGTGAGTCATTAATATTGGAATGCAGTCTATTTTCTGATCGCTTTGTATTTTACTGGAATGTTATGGTATAGGAAATACATATTTTTTCTTTATCTTTTATTTTATATATATATTTTTTTTTTAGAAAAAAAAGCAACTGAAGAATTTAAAGTCACTTGGCAGCTCTCAATATAACAAGTTCTTCCCTTCCCAAATTTGGCTGGTATAATAAGTTTCAAACATTAGGCCTTTATGTGTTAAATGACGAACGTAACACAATATCGCCTTTGCAAAAATAATTGCTGTTTGCTTGATATTGTAATGTTACATTAATGTATATACATAATTTCTAATTTGTGTTCAAAAAAATTTAAATTTAACAATAAATTACAAAATGATTATACTAGAGGCTGAATGTAACAGCATGGCGTGGTCTTATCATTGATGAAGGTGTGGCAGGCCGTTCATCGGCTGTATATATATTGTTGGGTGGTGATTGGCGAAGTGCTATCCGCCGCACTGCAGTCCAGCTCGCCTGGACGGCTGGAGCTCGCGGTACACAGGTTGGCTCAGCAGCTGGAAGCTCGGGAACACAGAGCTGAGCTCCACGAGCGGCTGCCGAGAAGGGTCCGGCCCGACTGGAAACTCCCGGCGTAGTTAAACCTATTTTAGGTACAGTTAAAAGAAATACTACCTATTGTAGCCGTTACCGTGGTGCGACTTTCGAAAATTTTTTATATAGTTTTTTTGTTTCAGGGCCGTAGACACCGAAACCATCGTGAACTCAAATGTTTAATATATATTTATATATATAGATATATAGATATATGTCACAACTTTGTGGACACATAACTGTTGCTTTTTTTCTCAAATTACTTCCAAACTGTTACATAAAATCTAGTAGTAGAAAATCACGGATAAGTTCGTTAATGGGCAATATTCGACCAAAAGGGTAGAAATGGGGAAGATTTTTTTTGAAAACAGAAAAATCATTTCTAGCTTCTGTAATATGGAAAATATCTCATCCGTTTGAACCTTTCATAACTCGTAGGACTAATGTCAAAATCTTTCGCCTAAATACGTTTTTGATACGACCACCCATTACTGCTAGGGACAGAACAAACAACGGTTGGAGGACAAAAAAAAAAATTAAAACTCCCTTCACTCCCTAAGTAGGCACAACATAGAATTCGTAAAGATTGTGAATAAATCTTATAACTTTTATCTAAAACTTTTGCCTGAAACAAGTTTTCATTAAATGAACCATTGCAGCAAGGGGTTAAAAAAAGGAAAGAATTAAAAAAACTTTTAACTCCCTTAGTGGGTACACTAAAAAATTCGTTTGTAAATTTTATAACTTTTACCTAAAAGTTTTGTCTGAAACAATTTAAAAAAATACAAACCATTACTGCACATGGTGGAAATAACACGGGTAGAAAAAAGTAATGTCATTACTGTTTTTAAATACATTTACTTTCATTTTCATTACAATTAATTTTAACCCGTTAACGTTTTATAAACCTTTGGCTGGAATAATTTGTGACTAAACGAACTTTTACCGTAAAAAAAGGAGTTGAAATTTTAATAATTAAACTTTTTGAGTGCAAAATTCGTCGGAATTTTATATAAATATCTTAATATCAACTTAAACCTTTATCCCAAAAATAATTTATACGACCACGTATTAGTGCAAGGGATGAAAAACAGTGTTTGAAGATCAAAAATAATTCCATGACTACCTTACTAGTCATAATATGAATTATTTTAAACATTCAATGCTGGATGCTTTAAGTAAAAAAAAAAAAACATTCAATATATTTTCGCTGCATGGTATATGAGAAAATATTGACTCGATCTCTTTTGAATATTGACGAACACATAGGATGTTACGTCAGCTACATTAAGTTCTTAAAATGTTCCAGGAGTTTATATAGGTTATAAAAATATTTCTAAAGAATTAGGTTCTTCGAAATCTACCTACGCCTGTAGGCTGAGCCAATTTTTTTTTTTTTTTTTTTTTTTACAATTGTTTATGGTGCTGTCGGCCGGTGGATTTTCTTGGTAGGGTAGACCGGGGGAAATCGGGTCACTGGGTAAACCGGGTCATCATAACAAGATCTGCTATCTTGCGGCGAAAGAATGAACTGGAGTCTACGGAACCTACCGAAGAGTGCTGCTATCTTTCTATACAACCGTCCACTACAAGGCGAATATCGCCTGTGACAACATTCTGGTAGTCTGTGCGACATGAACCCGAACCTGTGCAGTCCTGAAGTGGAAAATTCTTAACAATGTAAGTTTTATTTTGTGTTACGTAAGCCTTTACGTTCGCATTTCGAAATAGTATTGTAGTTTAAGTAATGGAGTACGAAAATATGTACCCAATTAACATTCTTCTGCATTACTGAAGCCCTATATGTTTGACAGAATTTATAATATTTTTCTTTTTTTTTAAGTGTGAAATGGGGTAACTCGGGTCGCTGCCGTTGGGGTAAAACGAGTCACTGCATACAGTGGGGAAATCGGGTTGCTTCATATATTTGCTATATATTGTGAAGCACTTTATTCTTCTTTCTCAATTTTTAAGTTAAGGCCTATTCTAAATAAGTGGAAAAAATGAATTTAAGGCACATGACTTCAACTTTAGTTAAAATTAGTAAGTACTTATAATAATATTGAAGTTTAGGACATGTTAAAATAATAAAAATATTATCCATGTAAATATAGAATCACGAGTTCACTGCCAAATGTGTAAGTGGAAGGAGCACCACAGAAGAAGTGAGAGGCCTGTTACCAACACCGGAAAAATTAACACCAAAGAGAATATAGGTGAACGAAAAACTGTTGCTTCTCTAAGGCTACTGTCAAAAGAGAATCGCACATTGTTGGAATCCAGGAAATTGAAAAGAAAGAAGCAGGTGTTAAATTAAGTTCAAAGCAAAGCAAAATTGAACCTCTGAAGACGAAGAAGCGAACAAAAACTAAAAACACATCCGAGTTGGAAATTTCGGAAGAAGGCCAGGATGATGAGGAAGATGTTCTCTGCAACATGTGCAAAATTGCATACAAAGACATCAGAAGCTGCACTGCTGGAGATTGGATTCAGTGCCAGTCTTGCAAAATGTGGTACCATGAGCACTGTGTCAATGCTTTTCAGTGTAAACAGTTTGTATGCGGAATGTGTCTGTCAAAACAGTAAAGAAAATCTGTTGACCCGATTTGCCCCACTTGTGATCCGATTTACCCCACTTCTGTCCAAATCGGGTCGAAACATTTCATTTTCCTTTTATCAAGTTTAATGTCAATTCGTAAGGAAGATTGGCTAATGTTTGTATGTAAATATGTACATAAATGTATGACTGACATTACTGTAGATTATTTTATGGTAAATTAATATTGGTTTTATACTTATTCAGGAATTTAAAAAAATTGACCCGATTTCCCCCTAGATTTTTGTTTTCCGCCCTAATGCATTTCGTCACCGTTTCAACTCACTGTGGTTCCGTTCAACCGTCTATGAAGACTTCATGTCGTCGAAGCGTTATAATTATAAATAATAAAATATTCAATAAATAAATCGGACCCAGCTCGTCTCAGGCCTCGGCCTACATCTGAAACTGCTCATAGCTTTCCCGCCCAAACCAACAATCAGGCTTTTTTTCTGGTACGCATGGCCATGAAGAACTGGAAGTCTAAATACGAGTAGGAACATAAGTGCAGGTCGTTGTACGCACATTTCCGGGTATGACGTCTGTACCGACAACTTTTAATTTATAAAACCCTTCTGTCAAACATCTTAAAGTAGCTCATTCAATTTTAACCGTTTTAAAAAACAATCTAGACTTGCAGTCAAATATCACTTACTATTCTTCATATTATATTTAAGCAAAGCACAATGAAAGTATGCTGAAAATAGCAATTATAATACACCTTAGCGTAAAAAGACACTTTTATTTTATTTTATTTTTATACTCGCGTGTTGTTCAGACAGAGAAAGAGCTATATTTTAAGGTAATTCCTCTGCTCACCGCACAACGGCGCCACCAAATTGACGAGGCGATTACAATACCATCTCATGTATGGCAGTCTTACCAACTTTGAAAGTGCACATCATTTTTCTTGTGGCTTGGCGACTTCTATAAGTATTATTTATATTCAATGCAAATAACAAGGCATGCAATACTCCTACCAGTGTGACGTCACGGCAGCCATTCTCGTCTTGTCGTCTGCTAGAGTGCGCAGCTGCCATTTTGGTATATTTTTGTGTACCTCATTAGTATTACAAAAAAGAAACCGCTGGGGCAAGCATACCTTTTTGCAGTCTGAAGAGCAATTAGATTTTTTTTTATTTTCGCAAAAAATGCCCCACTTATATATAAATTCATCGTTGACTCTAGCTATAGCTTGGCAGGCTAATTTCGATTTTTTTATTTACCTACACGCACATATTGCGAGTAGCAGCGTAGCGTCACCCCTTGGAAGGGGGTGGGGAGGAGGGGGTAAAGCGCTCCAGCTCGCGACCCTGTCCAGAAGACGCCGCGCACGGTCTAATGGGGCAGGGAATTAGCCGCACGTGTCGACGGCCGGGCTGGGTGGAGGGGGGAGGGGAAGACGCGGTCTCACGAGCCTCGGTGGGCATCCCACCTCAGGGCTGTTCGGCCAGGTCATTCAGAACACGTTTGCTTCGTCGCAGATTTGCTTGTTTTTTCAGGTATCGACAACGTGTACCTTAAAGAAACTCAAGAAATTACGAAACACGGACGATGCTACAGTGCTTTAATACACAAATAATCGGGAAATCTTTTCACCAAAAATTACTGGTTCTAGGGTATAATAATAGCCACCTTATATTTTTTAATATTTTGTCGTACACAATGTTGAATTTTATTTACGTTTTTCGTCATTAATTTGATTTAAGGGCTATTTTAAAAATTTTAACTCGACACCTTAATTGCATTTTTTGTTCTGCCAGAAATATTTTAGACCGATACACACTTAGTGAATTATCATGGGTTTTAATAGGCGCTCAGTTGCGAAAACTTGTGGCCCTTTTTAACCCATGATATTACACTAAGCGAATAACTGTTGATAATATTACTGATTGAACAACAAAGGCAAGGAAAGTATTGGGTTTATAAATTTAAAAATAACCCTTAGATAGGAGAAATAATTTAAAAACTGAAAAAAATCAACATGGCGTGGGAGACCGAGCCTTAACGCCGTCACTAGAGACAAACCAAATTCGCTATATTATTCGAAGATAGGCTGGATTGCAAACCAACATACACTTGAACTACTTTCTCGTTGGTCCTAGGGTAGTTTTGATACGTCCCGAAGCGTTGACGTTATTAGGAGGAGGGGAGGGGGAGAGGCAGACGAGACTTGTGCTCCGGGCGCTCCACTTCCGGGGGGGGGGGGGGGGGGGGGGGGGCGCTAAACTGGCAGAGTAATATTTTACTACTTGAATATCGAGTGTTATGATACAAATATCCATCCAGCGAAAATATATTGAATGATTATTTAACTTGATGCAACCAACATTTAATGTTTTAACGAATTCTATTTTTCATCCCTTGCACTAATGCAATATCGTATCTAATTTTTGACAAATGTTTAAGGTAATATTGAGATATTTATAAATAAATCTTTACGAATTCAGTACCAAAGAATATATATATACACAATGTAAACTCTTTATAACGTCACTCGACCACTCTCTATAACGCCGAAAAATGCTCGGCCCGTTAAGTGCCGTTATATAGAGTTTACACTATATATATATATATAATTTCAACACCAGTTTTTACCGTAATGGTCTGCTTATTAAAAAAAATGTTTTGATCCAAAATATTCAGATGACGTTTAGGAGTTTTAGAATGAATTACAACGGATTCGATATAATAGTGTGTGTATATATATATATATATATATATATATATATAAAGTAATGACCTTTTTTTTTCTTTCTACCCTTGTTATTTACACCCCTTGCAGTAAAGATTTGTTACATAAAATTTACTTCATATAAAAGTATTCAAATATTTAAAAAAGTTAAACAAAAATAAACATTAATTCGATAAAGCACATGGTAGGGAATTTTTTTTACTTTCTTATTTCAAACCCAGGTTTTTTCAATCCCCTTGCAGTAATAGTTTGTATAAAAAATTGTTTCAGACAAAATATTTCGATTAAAATTATAAGATTTACAAACAATTTTAACGGATTTGATGGTGTACCTACTAAGTGAGTTATGAATTTATATTTTTAATTCTAACCCTTTATTTTTTTCCACCCCTTGCAGCAATGGTTCGTCTAATAAAAAATTGTTTAAAAAAATGTTATAGATAAAAATTATACGATTAATACATAATTTTTACGAATTAGATGTTGAGTTTACGAAGGGAGTAATGATTTTTTTCATCCTCCAAACCATATTTTTTTCAACCCCTTCCAGTTATCGTTGGTCGTATCAAAACTTTTCAGGCAATAATATTTAGTCATTACTCCTAAGAGTTATAATACGTTAAAACGGGTGTGATATTTTCAATGTTATGGGAGTTACGGCGATTTTTCTGGTTAAAAAAAACCTTATTAATTTCTTTCCTTTTTTTTCGGATATTGCCCATTAACGAACTCAACCGAGATTTTCCACTAATAGATTTATATAACAGTTTAAAAGTGATTAGTGAAAAATTGCGACAGTAATCATGTCCATTTAATTGTAATATTTATGTTCTATATACATAAACCTTTTTATTTGACAATGGTTTTGGGGTCTATGGACAATAAAACGAAAAAATTAAGAAAATATTTTCTGAAGTTGCACCGTGGTAACGGCTACAATAGGTAGTATGTATTTCTTTGAAATCCACCCAGAATGTTGGCGGGCAGATGAACTGAATTATCTGTATTGAAAGATTGACCTACATATCTCTGGCGAGTGTACTGAAATGACTCACTCGAATGTTTTTTTTTTAAGAGTTAGTTTACACTTTTGGTTACGAGTTAGGTCGCCAACGGGCACTACTTGTTAAACGTGCGATAGCTCCTCCACTCGCGCCATGCATCTGGGTTCGTGTTACGGCGTAGGGCGTAGAAAACAGAAAGAGGGCAAGGAGGGTGGGGCGTGGTGGGGGGTTGACTTCACCCCCGCTCACCGGAAGTCCCCCCCCCCCCACAAGCGGCGCGCGTGTTTGAACATGTGCGGAGCGCGCGGCTTGGGACGAGACACCGTCCAGTGCGATGCCAAGCGCGCAGGTAAAACAATATTCTGTTATTTTACAAAAGATTCCTGTGGAAACCAGTTGCCAAGAAAGATACTGTAACTTTGTACACCACTTTGCATATTTGGAAAATATTTTACGAGTTAATACTGAGTATTTCTTACGAAAAATGGTGCTTAATTTTATATTTTAATTAAAGTTTAATTTAAACATATTTTTAAACCACGGAAAAGATAATCAAATATAATTTTTTTATCGTGCTTATTAATGCGCGCTGTTCATACTGGAAAGCTATTCGGGGAACGATTTACAAATAACTTTAACTAACGTAGGTACTGGGACAACACAAAGCATAATTGCTCGGTGTTACTTCGCACACTATTTTATAGTGGATATAGTTGTTTTCATGTAAATGTGCAAATATCGGTAATTGTATATGAATATTTCTGTTACATTTACAAAAAAAATTATGTATGACTTGTGGACGATCTCCAATTTTGGACTGGGAAACATTTAGGGGAATTAAGGAATCAGTCGTTCACGGCATTTGCTTCAAGCAAAGGCTCAAAGGAAGTTGGTAGAGGGGACATTCTTCGAAATTTAATACATTTTATGGGTAACTGAGGGTTCATAGGTCCATAAAAATAATATATCATAACAAAGAGAAGCATATAATTTAATAATGGTTTTAAATAATAGTTAATGAGGACTACTGTACCAGTAAAAGTTACGAGATGCATAAGCTAATATCCCACAGGTTGTAGTTCTTATGAATTCTCACAGATGAAGAAAAGTCTCTATTTCGTAATTAAATTCTTTCGAAACTTTGGAATACTAACAACCAAATTGTTAATACATTATTGGTAACAAAATTATTTTTTAATTTTTTTCTACTAGGGTAAGGGAGGGTGGACAGGGGTGCGGCCCCTTTTTCCTTTTGGGCCGCAACACGATTAGAAACAGCCCCCCCCCCCCCCAATTAAGAGTAGTGGTACAACATTTTGCCAATTCGCAGTTTTTCTCGGTCATCCTCTAGCGCTGATGATGTTATCAAGGCAAAAAATATTACTTTTTACAATTTTAATTCATAGAACTGTGTTTACTGTAGTTAGAAAATGTGTGGTTTCTACGTTAGTTAATTTGACATTTATGCTAAGATGTAGAAATATTTCTGAGCGTTACACTGTGGGAAAAAAAAATATGGTTGCAAAATTAAAAAACTGTTGAACCCAAAACCTTCCTGGATTTTATAAACTAGGCCAAAATAATCTGGGATGGTAGTAACAAATAAACAGTCTCAACAACAGATGAAACTGTTATAAACGATGGATACGGATATGTACATTTCGTGAATTTTTCCGAAGTCTGACCAAAATGTACAATTATCCCTATACGCTACTGGCATAAGATCTTCCATTGGCTGACACCTATAATTGTAAGAAACTCCATATTATTGGAGAGTGCAATTAATTCGATTACTTTTCTGATATGGGTAAATGATCGACGTAATATCATAGAAGAGTGTATTTAAATAATTTCTAACTAATAATTCTACTCAATACGAAAATAATGTAAATTTTGGGATTTCAACTTGCAACAAAGTGAATATACACTATTTCTTGGTCTATATAATAATGGTTTAGAACATTCAGGGTGCATGACATTTTGTTGGTGTTCCGGAAGTTTGGATTATGCTAACGTGTGTAATTTTTAAAGAATTTTTTTTCTTGTAATTTTTCTGCCTATTTTTATCAGTTTCTCTACAGAATATTTGTGTGTGGAATGGATTGGGTGTCTGGGGGGAGGGGGGTTGCACTGATCCACTTCCAGGAAGGTGATGCGTGCTTAGACTCCCGGTGGAGGTCACAACCTGAATTTTTCAGAAAGTGGGAAACTTGGCGGACGTTGCCATGTTCCAGTAGTTTTCGTCAGTGCACCCTCGTCTCTGCCCCCTCCTCACCGAAACTCACTACATCAAAGTTGAATTGCATCTCATCTCATCGCCCCTGTCTTCAACGACCCCACTGTGTGCGAAACATTCACTCACTCTACAGGAGCGTGAAGGTGAGCGAGGGTATAGTCATGTGCCATGTAACTGGTCTAAAAAAAAAACGTTCTCAGCTGTAACTTTTCAAAGCATGACGTTATGTTCGTTTATGAACTAAAAGTGTATCCAACACAAAAAATAAAGGTATTGGGAAGGAGGTTACATTATTATTATTATTATTATTATTATTATTATTATAGAATTCAGCCTGTGCAACGTAATAGGAGGGTACATTGTGAATAACTACAATAATAAACAAAATCATGGAAATAAATATATTTATTTAAAAATAAAAACATTTTTCTTCACTGATAGTGCTACTTAGCTACATGATAACTCTGGACAGGAAGAATTGGTGGGTTGAATGACCTCCATGATAGACTCCACTATCCTCTGCCTGCTCGAGCTGACGTCACCTGCTGACTTGCGAGACGTCTCAGCTGGGCGAGGGTCTCCGAGGGTCCTCCGGCAAGGACATGGCGTGTTGCAGTGGAGGTGCCGCTCGCCAGGACCCGGGACGCGCGCTGCGCCGTGCGCCTGGGCCCGCCCGCGGGGGAGAGGTCCTCCTCGCAGCGCGGCGACCCCGCCCACTGCAGCTACGTCTTCGCCCGCAGCCCAGGTCACTCGTCCATTCGCCCGCCACAGTTGCATTTCTTGTGTGACAAAATGCCTTCAGATTTGCATCGCTAATAACTACCACACTGATAATTCGTCGACAACAGTCGAGCCCACAACGGATATAGATCATTTCTGCAAGGGTTCGTGGCGCACTATGTTTTATTTTGGCCTGTGACTTCATCGTACCAGTGTAGCCACGTGCGTGGTGTTTACGATTGGTATTTAAATTATTTACATATTCATACGAAACGCTTGTTATTATTTTATCCCGACTTTTTCACCAAAAATCTACTGCGTGCATCCGAACTGCGCCTGTCTCTGTTTTATTTTTTTCATTATTTTTTTAATCTAGCTAATGTTTTTAGTAACCTTATTTTACAATACGGCATTCGGAAGTTTTTTAACACACTTATAGATGTACTGTCCCGAGTAGTTAAGACATGCTTATTGCAAATTATTATATTGCGAAAGTGCATCACTGTTTTGGTGACACGAAAATAAGAAAACATTAAAGTGTCATCGGTTTAACTTTACGAATATACATATTTAATTAAAAATAACAACAATAACATCGAAATCTCCTGTTTTGAAATCTAAACTATTCCAAACATAAAGCCATGAAATCTTGACCATATGCATACTATACACAGTGAAGGAAACACAGGCAGCTCCCTGGCAGCCGTGGTTGCTGGCACGTCACTGCACTCTGATGACCTCGATGCTGAACAGACGTAAGCCCCGGCTACAAGGGTAAAACTTTAAATTCTCCTGTCATTTAACTGTGGCTAGGAAGTATTCCCGCTAATATTTCAACAAGCCAGGGGTGTATTTATGTTACAGAGACGGATGCTGGATGCCTCTAAGCGCAAGGCTGTAGACTGGATCGCAGTCTACTTGTCATGCACAGAACAACTATAAGATTTGAGCGGTAACCATAGCATTATATGGCGGAGAAATGAAGTCCCTTGAGTGCTTTCAAGAAGTGACACAGGAAGTTTCATACTTTAAAATGTTTACTCTTCTAATACTACAGTTTAAAAACGAATTCTGAGAACAGAAATACGAATCTGATATCTGCGTATTCTTAAATGTATTTCGCAAGCAGATGCCAATCAGATATCTTTAGAAGTTGTTAAATAGTTTTTTTCTGATTCAGTGATTTCTTAGTCACTTTTGCATTCTTGCAAGAGATGACGTCACTTGTACTGGCGCAGGCGTAAAAACGGGAGAAGAATTTAAGAAATTTCTGTGTTTCCGCTACTTTATTGGAAACTCTACGTTGGAATTTTTTATTTTATTTGGGTGAAGTTCACGCCAAAATTGAGGTCGAGACAGAGAAACTCAACACCACAGTGACAGGAAACAGAGTAAAGGAATGTCTTGGCCTTTTTTTTTTTTTAATAAACATCTCAGCATTGGGCCAGAGTAATTTCGGGAGACCGCAGAAAACCGAAACCAGGATGGTCAGCCCATTATTGGAACCCAGATCCTCTTGAATACCAGTCCAGTTCCTTACCCCTGCTTCACCCTGCTCCATTGCTAGGAGTGTTGTAAGTTGTCCAGTAGTGTTGTAAGTTGCAAAAAAATTTTTTTGGGAACAAAGTGTTTATGTTGGTTTCAGGCTAACAGATTGCTACTCGCTATTTCCTGGTGTTAAAAGTACGAACTTCCACCATTAAATCACAAAGATCCTCACGAACAACTTGTCTAAATGCTGCTCATGTCGGTGCAGCAAAGTAAAAGTTTCCGACTGAAAATTCTATTGCACAAGTACGGAAATTCAAGAGAATAATCTAGGTGAAACGTTTCGTCGTTAATTCCTTTTTCCGCACAAAGCATACGGGAAGCCGTATAAACTCCGTGGTAAAAAAGAAAAAAAAAACGATTCGGAAGTACTTTGGCCGTTTTCCCCGATTTCGCAATTAAAACTTCGGCTTGGGGAAAACTGAAGCGAGAGTTCTGAGCGGAAGCCAAGCATGTTGGAGCATGTCTGACCAGCGCAGTTATACGATCATTGTAATCTGACGTAGAGTTGCAACTCCATTCTCGTCACTCGAGAGTATTAACTGTGATAAATTTCATCTATAAAATAATTTTTTTGATAACCTATGATTAATTAAAATATTTTTTTGTATTACCGGTACGTTTTGTTTAATGGTCATACGTAAATAATGGAATACAAGGATTAAAATGGTCTTCAAAACATTTGATAATATCTATAATAAATTCATAAGTCCAGAAGTCTCGATATTTGGCCAAAAATCCAAATTTTTTAATTGGTAATGTAGCGAAATAATTCAGTTTGAGTAAACTATGTAGCTATCAATATATTGTATTATTGTTTTATTAGTGAAGTCTAAATTTTCAAATAATTATTTAAAACCTTTTCTTTAGTCATATAAATAGGAGTAAATTAAAAAAGAAAATGTTACAAAACAACACAAATAGCCTAAGTTTAGCATAAAATAGATTCATTATTTACTCGTAAAGTATTAGTTAACAACTTCGATAAGGTATGATTTGATCAAATATTTATGTAGTATGACATATTATACGAGACTGCCGCACATGAGCAGGTTGATTATATTCTCGTAGACGGATTTTAAATAAATAATTACAAAAATGTAAAATGTAAATAAATACCAAATACAGGGATCAAACCCCATACTTAAAAGTAGAAGTGTTACATTAACACTAAAAACCTAAGACGTTCTGTGTTAGAGTAACTCAGCACAACTATTCACATCTTTAAACAACAAAAAAGAAAATTCAGCTTAAATTTACTTCTCAAAAAGGTAAGAGTACCGCTTCCAGCGAGATTTTTAATGTCCCTATTCAGATCGTAGTTTTCGTCGTCCTTTACAGGACGGTACTGACGGAAGTTTCAATGCTAAAACTTATGGCTGAACTTATTTAAAAATAAGTTAAAATCAATTAAAAATAACTTACAATTATTTTAAAAGAATTAAAACAACTTAAAACAAATTAGTCTTTTCGTTACATCTAAAATTAAGAATCAGCTCCACGGTTGTTGAAATTAGACAATGATTTAAGTATTGATTAAAACCATATAACTATAAATTCTAGAGATCATCACGAAATATTACCCTAACCTTTTGTTTATTAAGTTTAAAACTTAACTCTTGTTTAAAATTAATACCTGATCCTAAATAACGAGTTTGATGATGAGCAACTACTGAGGCGAAACTTGAATTCGATTGGAACCAGTACTGACGAGGAGAGGTATTGCCTATCTCCGACCGCGCACACTACCAACTCGTGCCTTGGGGAGGGGCATAGCCTCCCCGAGAGTGAGCCCCGACCGACCACTCTCGGCCGCTCAAAAGTCTTCCGCGCACCGCGCCCAACAGAACAATCCTGGGTTGTTGACACCAAATGTTCAAACAACTAACCAGGACAGCTGAGCAGGCTACCCCCTCCAGCCGTACGTGCGGCCACACCGCGCGGCCAGTGGCAGCGCCAGCTAGCGGCCGGACAAACAAACTACAGAAGAACGTGCAATCTGCAAGCCAGCAGGGCGACCCAATTACCTGATCACGCCACTTGCGCCGCGAGTGAACAGAGTCGTCGGCCCAGAGTCCCATCAGTAAAGTCTCCAAATTTGATTTCAAAAACCCTGGAAAATTTCGAACCGCGACAATATGAATGAGGGAAGGTTCTACCAAAAGGCATTCAACCACAAATGCAGAATGAAGAAGAGGACAAACGAAGCTACTGTGCGCCTCGTAATCCTGTCTTATCTCCTCAGATTGAGGCTGACAGAGCAAAGAGAGGAACGAAAAAAAGGGGGATTTTCCTTGTTAGTTGCCCTGCTCCCACTTTCCAGACCTTCCGCGGTTAAGTCTGTTGGAGATTTGCTTCTCCGTCAACTTGGTAAATAAGATCAGCAGTTTACTATTCATGTAAATAAATGGTACATATGTGGATACATAACTAGTGATAAGAACAAGAACCCTAATTATGAATAGAGCCTCGATTATTTTGAAGATTCACTTCACTTAACCTACCTACACATAATCAAGCATTTTTATAGTGCTAATTAGTCGATAAAAAAGTCATATCCTTGGCGGGTTACACAGATTGGGCTCTTCTCCTTGTTGATGGGTCGTCAAGGGCGTGTCAAGAGCGCTGTGGTCTAATCAGCGTAAAGCAGATGTTTGTGTGCTTTAAGTATACTTTGCTACTCAATGAATAAGCAAAATATTCATGGGTCTAATTGTGACAAAGTGACAGTATTTGGTCGGGGTCCGAGACTTAGGTCACTTGCGCGGGGCAAAAGTTTGACAAAATTTCTAAAGTGTTGTTGCTCGAATCTCCAGTAAGCTATTATATGCGAAGCAACATTTTTTAAACGTGTAACTCTTAAAGAAAAAGCTCATTAAGATCAGAAAATAATGATAGAAGTGGCTTGCAAAAATAAAATTTTAAACAATGCTGCACCAAAAACAAGTCTTCATTTGTTAGGTTTTTTGTTTTGATATTTTTTTTTGTTCAAATAAAAGAATCTTGGAAAATAAAGGTCACGACTGGCGAGTGGTTGTAATTTTCTGTTTCATTTAAATTTAGTCATTTAAGACATCGCTCCGGCCTCGCAAAGCTCTCCAGGTATAGTGTTCGAAGTAAACTTGTATGTGCAAGATGCAACTGTAATTTACCAGGGACGGATATGGGTCATGATGCAGAAAAGCTTGCTCCGGGTGAAGAATGGGCCGACAAATAATTTGTAGGCTTTAAATGAGTGTTTACATATTTAGTTAATCATTTTTTCAATGGAGATGTTTATTACCCAGTTTGTGGTGAGTTTCTGCGCGGCATGCTTGCGTAGAGACCGTGGAGGATAAGTGTCTGTGGGCGAGGGAGAGAGTGGTAGAGGGGAAGAGGAGCGGTAGACGCAAGCTCTGGCACGACAGTGTTCTCAAATACACCAAACACTAATACGCAATATCGGACAGCTCCAAGAAGTGTGTGTGAAAACCTGCCGTTGTTGTCACATCAGTCTGATGGAGGCACACGCTATGCCTATGCCTATGCCTATGCCTATATATATATATTACAAACATTATGACAACAAAAACAACTTAATTTTCTCTTATTTTTTTATTATACTTCTTTAGGCGGTTATTTAAAAATAATGAGTGTTTAATTCTAAGATGCGCGCGCAGCATGCATCAAAAACTGACAGGATGAAGAAAAGGCTACATACAAATAAAAATTACAAATATGCTTTTAAAACATTTACTTAAGTAATTGATATTGAATAATGGTCCATATAGTTGAAAAAATTTATTTATTGTCAATATTAGCGTTAGAAATTGTGTTTATAAACTTTTTCAAGTACCTATATTTTCAAGTGCACATACATAAGCGCAGTATGTTCCCGCATGGATAACGACGTCAGGTCGCTTGTAAGCTCCCTTCCGGCTGGCAGGGAGTGTCCGTGCAATGATTGGTAGTCTTCTGGTCGTTTTCAAGGGAGTGTTTGTGAGGTAATGTCCCCGTATGTATATTTAATTTGCATTATAAATTAAATTATTTAATTATTATTTCGTAAATTAATACATTAGAATAAACATTCAGCATATTTATTAGTTTTAAATATTAATTATAATACTTATATATTAACTAACTGAATTAAATAAATAATAATTATCCATGTGTTTATATTAATTATATACTGGATATTTATTTAATTTTTTTTTCATTTGATTGAATTTATTCTTTACTAACCTTATTGACCATAACACTCCAGTCATTTCAATATTTCATTTCTATCAATTACTTGATTCAAAATTAAAGTAGTTTTTTTTATCATGCCAATTAAGTATAACTTTCAACGCGCTTAAATAAGTATGCCTACACGCACCCATTTTTCTTCATCATTGTATAGTGTTATAGGGGAAATAAACCTTCAGTTCTTCAATTTTCTTTAAAAGATTTTAATCATGTTTTACATCATATAACATATTATATAATTTGACAATTTATGAAATTTATGTAACACATCTTGCCACTAGATAATTTCTAACACTATCCCCTGTGTGGTTTGTATACATAGAGCTGTCATGTATTAGTTTCTATGCTGTTTGGTCTAGTGGTAGGTTGTTCGGGGTTCGGACATCAAACCCACACAGCCGTGTGCTGCGCGTAAGTCACTGGAATTGCTGCTCAAAATTTTATCCAATTTTTAAAGTTGTTTTATTATTACCAGTATGTGAAGAAAAAAAATAGCCACCAGGAAGTTGAAACACCAGAAGAGAAGTCAAGAAAGAGAGAGAGATAAAAAAACAATCGTGCATTTACGAGGATTTTCTGCCCACGCACGATTTCCGCGTGAGAGAAGGTTTCCTAACTCCCCTCTGTGTGTCCGTTCCCCAGGGAGCTGCGGACTGCGGCTGGACGTGGACAGGTTCCGGACACGCAGCACGGACGGCTGCACGGACGAGTTCTTGCAGCTGGACGGCCGCAGGTTCTGCGGCTCGCAGCTGCGGAACCTCTCCAAGGGTGACCGCCTCCAGTCGCATCTGTTCCGCCATTCCTCCTCACTGCGTGTCCAGTTTCCAGCCAAGCTTCATTACTCATACTCTCAGAATAAAAACATACAGTCTGTCCACGAAAGGAATGTCACAGTTATACATGTTAATACTATCAACTGTAAACGTTCTAGAATGTTGGTTCAAGGTTGCCATAGAAGAGTAACCGAAGCAGTTTCAGGTACCTAAGCTTATGCGCTGGCTTGCAGCGCCACCTACGCAGAATGGCGATTCCTGAGCGTAAAACGTTTTGTGTTCTAAAATTATCTAAGATTGAATCTGTAATTTCAGTTCAAAGTGCGTTACCCATTGTAATCTCTCCGTACGAGAGTCCAAGTCCTTGACCTCGGGATTTTTTGTAATGGTCGAAACGAAAGAGCTTTTTTTTCATGTGGCCTCCACGTTCACCTGATTTAACGCCATGCTATGTTAGGTAGATTTCATAGAAATACTATCTGTTGTAGCCTTTACTATGGTGCGACTTTCGGAAAATTTTTATATAGTTTTTCGTTTCATGGTCCATTAACCCCAAGACCATCGTCAAATCAAACGTTTATGTATATATCACAATTTTGTGGAAACGATAACTGTCGCAATTTTTCATAAATCACTTCCAAAGGGATACATAAAATCTAGTAGTGGAAAATCTCAGTCAAGTTCGTTAATGGACAATATCCGACCAAAGGGGTAGAAATGGGAAAGGTTTTTGAAAAAAAAAATAATACCACAAAAATCGTTCTAACTCTCGTAATATGGAAAATATCACATTAATTTGAACGTTTTAAAACTCGTAGGAGTAATGCCAAAATCTTATGTCTGGATAAGTTTTTGATGCAACCAACCGTAACTGCAAGGTGTTGAAAAATTAGGGTAGTAAACAAAAAAAGTCATAACTCTGTTTGAAGGCACGAGTTAGAATTTGTACAAATTATTTGTTAATCTTATAATTTTTATCTAAAACATTTGTCTTGAACATTGTTTTAATAGACGAACCATTACAGCAGGGGTTTAAAAAAGGGGAGTAGAATTCAAAAAAATATATATATAACTCATTCAGAAGGTATATGCTACAATCAAATTTATTTGAATTGTTAGTAAATCTCATAATTTTTACCTAAAACATTTGTTTGGAAATTGTTTTTTATAGGGTGAAGCATTGTTGTAGGGAGTAAAAAAAAATAAAGGAATAGAATTTTTAAAAATTCGTAATTTACCTACCATGTGCAATGTGAAATCCGTTCTGTAAAACATTTAATTATTAGCTACAAATTTCTCCTAAGATAATTTTTTATACGACCAAGCATAATTTAAAGGGGTTGAAAAAAAGGGCTGGTAGACAAAAACATCATAACTCCGTAGACACAACATCGAATTCGTACAAATTGTGTATTATTGAAATTATAATTTTTATAAAACTTTTCTGTGTAACAATTTTTGATTATATGAACTATTGCTGCAAGGTGATTAAAAAATAGGGCTAGAATTTAAAAAAAAATTTTACTCCCTTTGTAAGTACATTATCAATTCCGTTCAAAATTTTTGTAAATTTTATAATTTTTACCTAAAACGTTTATCTGAAACAATTTTTGATAATACAAACCATTACTGGAAGGGGTGGAAATAACAAGGATAGAAAACCTAAGTGTAATTACTTTATATAAACACATTTACGTTTATTTATAATTATAATTTATTGTAAACCGCCTTACCTTTATCTAAAAACGTTGGGTGTAACAATTTTTGATGAAACGATTTATTACAGTAATAACAGGGTTTAAAATTTAAAAAAATATATATTTTTTAGTATTAAATTTGTCGGAATTTATTAATAACTATCTTATTTTTGCATTATAACTTTGACCAAAAAAATTATACGACTTCGTGTTAGTGCAAGAGGTGAAAATTAGTGTTTTAAGATCAAAATTAATTGCATGACTATCTTAATAGGCATATTATAAAATTCGTTAAGGCATTCAATGCTCGATGCATTAAGTTAAACAACATTCAATATATTTGCACCGCATGGAATACGAGAAAATGTTAATTCGATCTAATTTGTGTATACTGACGACATATAGGATGTTATGTCACCTACATTAAATTCTTAAAATGTTCCAGGAGTTAATAGAAGTTTCTAAAATATTTCCAAAGATATAGGTATACTAGGTACTTCTAAATCTACCTACGCCTGTAGGCTGTGCCGGAAAAAATTATTTTGGGGTGCTTTATAAAATATCGTGTCTACGTTCCGCCGCTACCTAAATAATTTGCCACTTTTGAGACACAAAATGAAGAGGCTATTTCTCTCATTACTCTGGATTTGTTAACCAAAATGTGAGAAGAATTGGACTTTAGGTTGGAAGTGTGCCGTATAACTAAAGGTGAACATATTGAACATTGGAAGAGAAAATATACAGTAATAGTTTATCTTCAATTTGATGTAAGATTTGTTGTGAATAGTGTAAATTAAACTGTTTTACTTAATATACCATTGAATTTGGGACATTCTTTTATGGAAACATGTATTTTATTTATAGTTCAGTTCCACTTCACAAACATATTTAACAGCTTACTTTATTTTCATATTATACTTTAAAATACAATTGGATATGTTACATGGGGCAATTTCTCCCGGAGCAATGTTCCTTATCACATATCCAGTTTATATCAAAGATTTTACTATACATATTTTGAAAATAAAAATAGAAATATTATGGTTATCATACTGTTTCAATTTACAAACACTTTAAAATGCTTACTTCATTTTTACTTTTTAAATATAAAATATATACCTAGGATATGTAATACAGAACAATTTATCAATGGAAAAATTTTATCAACGTTTTATAAAATTTCGAAATAAAAAAAATGGTTTAATTATACAGAGTTTCAACACAAACAAAATCGTTTAATTTCTTCATTTTAAAATTTTATTTTAAAATACATCTGAATACGCAATAAGGAACAATTATCACAGTTTAAAATGTCTGTATTATATTAAAGTGAATGTGTTTGATGCCGTGAATTTTCGTTCATGTTTCTTAAACCATCACCGGGCGTTGTCAAGCACCATTTTTGCAATTTGTTTGAGCGTTTGTAATTTGACAATGTTGAGATAAAATATACTTAAAATGTGTTAAGGTTTGCCATCCATATCCTGACAATTAATTATCTTAAATGTTCTAATTAATTTTGCCTGATACACGACGTCAAAACATTCAAGTTGTGTGACACATAAAGAAACGAAGCTTGACCATTACATTACCTATAAAAATAAAAATAGAAAACATGTTGAATAAAAAAATTGTGCCACTTTGGCAGCGAAGTTAGGGAAACAAATGCAGCGCAGGAAGTGTCGCCCAAGGTCCGAAACAATAAATCCACGGTAGAAATAATTATGGACGATTTGCCCAGCATTTGAGCCCGGTTCCATTAGAATTAGTGTTTAGTGTAGTAACGCGTTTACCATTTTTATATTTTATTTATTTATTTATTGAAATTTTTACTGACTGAAATTTTTGTGAAAAATTTCGACGTTGCAAGTTAAACCAACGCCTTACCTGACCCCAGAACCCTCGCGTGAAAGTCGATGAGCATATAACTGCATTACGGATGTCGACTTCTATCAAAAGACAAATGGAATAGACAGCTGAATTTTTCTTCCCACTGTAGGACTGTTCAAGGTGGTGCGGTGGTATCAATGTAATTTATAACGCCTGGTTATTTGTATCCAAGCTGTAAAGAAAATATTAATCAGGAAATAACTAGAACAATCTGTGTGGGTGTGTAAATTGGAGTACACAATAAATTCATTACCGAAATGAGCATGATCTGTGTCAAGACAGCTGAAACGAACTAAATATTGAAAGAGTTAGTAAGTCTTTAATCGTACCCGTGTTCATGAAGCACCCTGACTTAGGGCAGGCCTCCGAGAACAATAAAACGATCCCACCGCTTATAGGTAGTCCCACGCTGACGGGGGCTGCTAAAGTGAAAGGAAGTGGGAAGGGACGAGAAGGGTAGAAGGGAGGTCGCTCGACGGAATTAACAGAGTGCTGAGGACGAAACGTTTGTCATTAACCCAGAAAGCGAACCTGCCCTCCCTCTTCACGTTTTCACCTTGCCCCCGCTCGCAACTTGAGATGTGGCGCGGCGTGGAATTTCATTTGCAAGCGACGACGTGCTCAATTCTCCCCCCTCCGCTTAAAACTCTTAAACTTTTTCAACCCCTACGTAACCACGCGGTCCATCTGTGCCGCGCGTTCTCCTAGGGAACAGAGGAATGAAGGTTCGGTCCCACACTCCATGTTCCCCATGAATGCAACCCCTCGCCCACGTCGTGAGGGCGTGGGGGATAGTCTGTAAGGGCGAACTACATCGAGGACCTTGTGTGCCTCACGACCACTACGGTCACTGCGAAGGTCCTGTAGGAACCCTCAAAAGTATTGGCTTACGGGGCCCTGGTGAAGTCCTTGATGGCAAATGAGCTGAGCAAATCTTTGATACAGCGAAGTTGGAGGAGGAGGCAGCCCTTTCTCTTGGGGTTAAATGTAAAGAAAACCACTTCTCCGTAATGAAGAGGGATTTACAAAACTAAGGAAGACTATCCTAACAGAAAACATCAAGCTTGAAGACCTTAGGTTGCAACGCCACCAACAAGCTCAGGTGCTAAGGGATAATAACTCACACAACTTTAAACTAATCTATTAAAGGAACATCAACAATGAGAAACCGAACTGATCCAAAGATAACGATTTTTGGCTTGACAAGGCTAATGATAATTGGGTTATGGAATGTGAGAACTATGCGGGAAAGTCTAAGACTACAGCAGGCAGTGGCATGTATGAAGAGTTATGGCTTGAATATCTTAGGATTGAGTGATGTGAGTTGGAGCGAGTTTGGGGAAAATGGCCACCCATGATGGAGCTACATTTATATAATCTGGAAGACTTTAAGTAGATGGAGCGAGTTGTGAAGGTGTGGATATATTGCCAGATAAGGAGGCCAAGAGGAGCTTTATGAAGTGGTACCTAGTGTCAGAGAGGATAATTGCGGTACGTTATAGGACCAACATCATAAGCACTGATGATGATAAGGTGCTATGCACCCACTGACAAACAGGCATTTTATGTGCCTCTTAATAGTACATTCAAGAAACAGAAGAGGAAAGATATCATTAAAGTTGTAAGAGATTTGAATTTAAAGTAGGCAATGACAATAAAAGACTTGAGCATATTATGAGAAGGCATGGCTTAGGAAAACGGAATGAGACTGGACAGCGTTTTGTGGAATTTTGTGCCACCCACGATTTGGTAATTGGTGGTGCAGTGTTTATGCATTAATATTGCCATAAAGAGGCCCAGGTACCACCGGATAGTAAAATAGATATTCAATAATCATGTGGCTACTCGACGATCGTGGAGGCGATCTTTGTTTGGTGTGAAGTATAAGATACGTGCTGATATTGGTAGTGATCATCATATTGTTGTGGCTACTTTTAGAATGAAGATCCAGCCACAAAGAAGGAGTATGGAGCAGACAAGGAAGTAGTATGATGTGGGAAAGCTAAACGATAACATAAATGTGAGGGAAACCGTCAGGACAAAACTAAATCGATTTCTAGCAATTACTGAGGAGGAGGATGAAAATTTTGAGGGAAAATAGGTGAATATTAGATCTATCTTTACTGAAGAAAGTGAAAATATCTTGGGTTTCAGAATAGCAAGGAAAAAGACTGGATGACTGATCAGACATGGGAAAATATCGGAGAAAAAAACTTGAATGAAGCAATGAACACATGGAAGGCCAAATTGTAATCAGTATAAATTGTTTGAGACAAGGAATTTAAGAGGCGTGTGAAGAGGAATCAAGTTAATTATGTAGATAACTTAAGGTGACAAACAGAATTAGCAGTAAAAAAAACAATCTCAGAGAGCAATATACCATCTCCAGAGTTCCAGCAAGGAAGGAAATGCAAAGAAGCCGTCCATTTAGAAGAAAAGATTATATCCTCCTTGTTATGATGTGGTTAGTCTCCCCGAGATAATCCTGTGTTGAGAGACATAACTGTAATAATAGCGCTATTATCGCGCACCACAGTAAGCGCCGGGTGCAAGCCGCATCCCTGGGGTATAGGCGACCCGCGCGGCATGGAAGAAAAAAGTGCCGCAAAAATTTCGCGGGGCCGTTTAAATCATAGTAATGTGACTGGAACCTCCGGTCAGAGAACATTTGGGTAGCCCTTTCCATATGAATCGAGTTCTTGTCAACTACCATAACCGCCACTGGAGCCGGGTATAAAAATCCAAGTTTAAATCAAACGAACAACCAGTCCGGTTCACACGAGTGAAGACTACGCACTTCGCCGCCACCAGGAAGAAGACCAGACTGCGTCACCGTCACGCTGCCCGACTTCACCGAGCTGCCCTCGCCTGTTGAAGACTGTCGTATGTATGCCTAAGCCCGTAACAAGTCCGTAACAGAGATAGTCACCGAGCAGTACGTCACTGTGTGTGAAAATACGACTCACTTAAGTATGGTAGAGTATATAAGGGTGATAGACATTATCCCGTGTCACGACGAGCGAGTGATTGTCGCTGACGACGCTAGTAAGATGGAAGGTGATTGGGCAAAGCGAACAAGAAGCAGCTGGTGCAGCTGGAAGTGGCGTTGGTGTCGGTCTCGTGGCGACTATAGATCTCATTTAGACGCAAACCATTGCGGAGACGAAAGAGAGCACGATTACCCGACCAGTTGTGAAACTGGCAGTGCCAAATAACTAGCAGTTCCCGGCAGGTTGTACAGTCGCGTGTAGCCGAGACAACCCGAGCTGTCAGCTGCCGCCAGGGCAACCGCATGGTCAGCGCCGCCATTACAAGGAACATGACTTGTAAACAGTGACTTACAATGTTACCACTGAGCATTTTTGACCAGGCTTCAACTTTTAGCCGCGAAAGTCAGTAGTCATTTTCAGTATTATATTTTGTTATCGGCTCGTGCAATTTTACGTGAAATAAATATTTCTAGTAGAAATTAAATATATAAATGCCAGATGGCTAAATACCAATAACAGTTTATTAATAAGCGTTTCATTTCATAAAATATACAATCTGATATGAACCCGCCTTAACAATTAAACAAGGTTGTTAGCGCGTGCTGTCGCGCTCCTCGAAGGGACACTGAAGCTTTGGGCTGGTATAAAACAAATTTACTTTTAATAAGTCTGGATTTTGTTTGTATTTTTAATGTTCAAAGAGGATTGTAGTTGAAGTAATATTCATGTCATGCATTAATTAATTTTAGAAAGACTGCTATAAATGTTTGTTGTTTGTTTCTTGAAAAACTCGCTTGTAAATATAGAGTAATAATCATATTTTAGGTTTGTTGAGAGAAATCTTAAAGGCTATGGCATCAGCGTCAAGTGATATTCATTCACAGGTTGTTTAGTGGTGAATTCCAGATTTATTAAATTTAATTTGGTGTTTTACCAGTTACGCGTGTGTAACAGCCTCGCAAAACACACTCGACAGCTTTATTGTCCCTTCCAGTAGCGCATCAGCACGTGAAAACAACCTTGTTTAATTGTTAAGGTGGGTTCATATCACATTGTATATTTTATGAAATAAAATGCTTATTAATAAACGGTTCTCGGCTATAGCCACCTCACATTACACAACGAGTGCACTACACTGCTGTAATTACATTTAGCTATCTCAACAGTAGTATGTAAATGGGCATCCGAGGACTGGGTCCTGGGTGAGGTGCCGAGGTGCCGACCGCCATCTTGGATTGTGACGTCACGGCGGCCATCTTGGATGGTTGTGACCTTGACCTTTGACCTTGACCTTGACCCCGACGGCCATTTTGGATCCGCCATTTTGGATCCGCCATCTTGGATGACGTCATTGTGTTCTCGAAAATTCCGGCATTGTGTTTTCCGCCATATTGGACGATGACGTCACCGTTGCATTTTCCGTTACGGTCGCCATCTTTAACTTTTTTTTATTTATTATCCGATTTTAATGAAATTTTTTTAAAAATTATAAAAAAATTCAAATAATAAAATTTTAATAAAATACTTATAAAAAACAAACATTAACGACACGGAGTTTGGAGTCCTCGGTTCGAACCCGGTGAGGGCAAAAAAAATAAAAATGGCGACCGACCTTTCCCCCTAGGTGGGTGCTGGCAGACTGACCCCCACCACTTATGTCAAAGTATATATATCTTCACCTAGTATGACGTCATGACCGCCATCTTGAAAATCCGTAATTTTTATGTTAGAAAAATGGGAAAATTTTTTAAAAATCATTAAAAAATTCAACTAATAAAAATTTAATAAAAAATTAAAAAAAAAACTAGAAATGTTCCCCATAGTGGCTTAAATTCCCCATGGTCAAGCCGCTCTAAGCCGCATGCTGTGGGGAGCTTCGATCGCGACCTTGGCGACCATATTGGATTCTAGATCATCGCTCATTTTATTACGGTCACCAACTTTAACTTTTTTATTTATTATACGATTTTAATGTAAATATTTTTAAAAATTACAAAAAAATCAATTAATAAAATTTTAATAAAAAATTTAAAAAACTAGAAATGTTCCCCATAGTGGCTTAAATTCCCCATGGTCAAGCCGCTCTAAGCCGCATGCTGTGGGGAGCTTCGATCGCGACCTTGGCGACCATATTGGATTCTAGATCATCGCTCATTTTATTACGGTCACCAACTTTAACTTTTTTATTTATTATACGATTTTAATGTAAATATTTTTAAAAATTATAAAAAAAATCAATTAATAAAATTTTAATAAAAAATTAAAAAAAAACTAGAAATGTTCCCCATAGTGGCTTAAATTCCCCATGGTCAAGCCGCTCTAAGCCGCATGCTGTGGGGAGCTTCGATCGTGACCTTGACGGACATATTGGATTCTAGATCATCGCCCATTTTGTTACGGTCACCATCTTTAACTTATTTATTTAATATCCGATTTTAATGAAATTTCTTTTTAAAATTCATAAAAAAATTAACTTATTAGAAAACGGATTGATTAGATCGATTCCTGCCCTTGGTTCGAAACCGGTGAGGGCAAAAAGAAAAAAAAAACACCAGATCCTTCCTCCACAGAAGCTACCTACAGACTGACTTACCATCAGTAACAAGGTATATATCGTAAACAGATATGACGTCATGTCCACCATCTTGTCTTCATACGCTGGAGACCACCATCTTGTTTTCGTCTGCTATAGTGTGCAGGCGACATGTTAGAATAATTTTCTGTTCACCATACCTTTAACCTCGACTGTTGGCATTGAACATTGACCTTGACCTTGAACTTTGACCTTGACCTTGAAATTTGACTTTGTCCTTGTCGACCATCATGGTTCCGACATTTCAGTACATGCTACCAGGAGCTACCACCTGCTAGTGCTCATTGCCACCATCATGTTTTCGTCTGCTGGTGGCCACCATCTTGTGTGTACTAGTCTTACCATCATTACCATCATTACCTTCATGCTAGTTTTATTCTAACCCGCTAGTGTACGTAATCATTTATTATTATTACTGAGGTGTCCGACATCTTAACATTTGGATGTCATCTTGAAAATTCAAAATAACTAACACACAAAATAGGGTATAGTACCAGAATTCATTATATAAATTTACCATCAATAAACTGATAAATTAGGTCGACTTAGGTCCTTGGTACGATCATAGTTGATAAAAAATTAAATATAAGAACGATTTAAAATAATATTGACAGGTTCGAGAAATAAAACAACACAAGTTCTTTCACAAAATAAACTTTATTACATAACTTCTACTTTACTACAGGATCACTTGCGAAAGCCAGCAATCTTATAAACATTTAGGTCCGCATAGGCGTGAAATGACTAATTCTTAGCTCCAATCTGCTTACACTAGAAAGAGTCCAGCCAGAACCTTTACAGACATAGTCCTCCTCTTCTTGACAGAGTTTCAGGATACCATTTTTAACAGTTTGCTTCACATCGTTAGAACTGTAAATTACTGCCGCCGATGTCTTGAATGCACACTTCTTCACTTCGTCATCGAATGGATACGGCTTTCCATATATACAGTCCAACCACAAGTTATATTTTAATGGACCGTTTGTTGCTACGTCATCAGTAAGCTGATTGATTATGTTCTGTCTGATATCGTCAAGAAAATTACAAATGTCTTTCGACTCACCTAACGTATTTAGATAATAGTAGTCTTTCAATGTTCCACGAAATGCAGACTGCGCCATGTAGAACCCATTATCATTCACTTGTAATGCGCCGAACACAGTCTTATGTTTATTTTCTTGTTCATACACCATACCAATCGGTTGCTGCACATCGGTTTTCTTGCTTGTACGCTTACGAGTCTCCAATCGAAAGCGAGGAGTGGAAATTTCTACAGGTAGTTCTTCAGTAGACACACTGACTTCACCTTTACATTTTTTCACATGTCGTCGCAAACTGTCAATACGTGTAAACCAACCATGACACACATCGCAGCGAAACTTTATACGAGAAGGATTCTTTTTGCATTTACTCCGCTCATGTCGTCGTGCGTCATGAAGAAATGCGAACGACATATCACAGTAGCTGCAAGGATACCGTGGTGATGAAGACGATCCTTTCAGACCCGAACCAGATGATGTTGTTGCAGCAGTTACGCCATCTCCAGGCATACTCTTATGCACATCGATGCATCGTTGTTGTATAGAAACCTTTACTTTCTGCCGCACAGCAGGACCTCTACATGTCTTCAGGTGTCTTTTCAACTTATCTTGCCTTGCAAATTGCTTACGACATTTGTTACAGCTAAACATTTTACGATAAGGGTTCTTAGCGCATTCTCTCCTCTCGTGTCGTCGAGCATTGCTGTTGTTTGAGAAAATCTTGTCACAGTAACAGCACCGATGTTCGTTAGTCGTTCTTGAATCACCAGTCATTGAAGTTTCCATCGAGGACGAAACGAAGTTCGTAGAGTTTTCCTGTGTAGCCAGCACCACCGGCATTAAAGTCTCTCCTGCTGACGGTATCACGACTGTTGAAGTCTCCTCTTGTGATGACGTCTTCGTTGCCGACGGGATCTGCACCTTCTCCGCCATAGCTGACGTCCGGGTTCCCGTGGACGATGGTGCGTCGACCATAAAGTTCAGCGTTTTAGATGGTAAAGATGCCATCGAGTTCACAAGAACAGGTAATTACGCGTCTTATGCACCAGAAGAAAAAAACTAGGTGATCCTTACACCGTCATCGTCGCCAGTAACAAACTGAGCGACCTGCTGTCTAGGACTCGCTTATATACATGCACCGGTTTGAATAATACGCTAGTCAAATCAAGAACCAATTACTATAATACTCAAGTCAAAACAACATTTTAAAAAGCAGCACACCAAAATAAGGTAACACATTTGGAAGAAAATTCGACAAATGAAATGGACACGCAATGCACGCACTTGCAGCTTTCATCTCAAGGTATCATTTAAATTTCATTCAAGCGAAGTATCAAGCCAATGACACATCATATTTACATCCTATTGCTCATATCATCATATTTACATCCTATTGCTCATATCATCATATTTACATCCTATTGCTCATACCATCATATTTACATTCTATTGCTCATACCATCCTCAAAATTTCCCAGCATTATAAATCACATCAGTTATAGAAGGACTTATAGTTTATAACAAGCATCATATCAGTCATTGTTCTTTAACAAAATCAAATTTAAAAATTCAAAATATTCACGTTAAACAAAAAAACCAGGTACGTAAATATTTTATATACTTTATGTACACTGTAGGCGTCAAGAGCTTGAAAGTACATATGTAAGAATGGTATTTAATAAAACTCATAGTAAATTGTAAATGTATTCCCAACAATATACATCAGATCAAAAAAATTAGGTTTTATTCTATAAACCATGCATTTCTTAGTTTATGTTTCTTTGAGGACGTAAAAATTATCATCATTTGGATTGACTCTCGATGAACAATTGGTCTGTCATGCTACGGCTCCCATCTTCTGTACATATATGTTATTAATAGTCTTAAAATCTTCGCGTTCGTGTCACTATCACAGACGCAAAGTCATCATCACCGTAGTGACCAGTTATAATACCAGGAGCTGCATCAATATCACACATTTTATGATATAGTTTCCTCATTCCAGTTGTCAGAGATTTACCACAATCTATGATCTTGTGAGCTTTACAATATTCTCTATTGTTTTCTAGACATGGGTAGCTCCATTCTCATTTTCTTTAAAAGCCTATGTGTCCAGTTTTTTAATTAATCCTTCAACCCATCATCCCAAACTCAATTAAATTATTTAATTATATAGAACAAAAATCATCAAAGTTCCTTTCATTTAATCATAGGAACCACTTCATCCTTTCCACCTATAGTTTAGCTTCTTGAACCCAAAAGTCTTTCATTATATAACATGCAGTGTTCTTCAAGAGATGTGGTATGCCACCATATCTACATACAAATCCATCCTATCAATGATTTGTTTACACATAAAAAAACCTTCACGTTATTTCTACATGTTTTATTAAATTATCTCTTCGACTAAAATAATTACCGCACATAGTAAATTCTACAAAGGACTCTAAACACAAGATATTTTAACCATAAGCTGTCTGAAAACAACCATGTCTCATCTATATCACAAAGTAAACGAGGGTTAGTGGAGATAGTACATGCTACAAGTACCAGTCACCCATAGGGTAAGGATCAGGTGTTCGATACCTATCTCAGACATTGAAGCAACTCTGTATTTTTCTTACCTCACGTAGAAAAATATCTTCCTATACATACGTTTTTAAAATATTCACGTACGACTAAGCAAAAGTACCTGAATTCAAGCACATTAACCTCAAAAAAATTAAAAAAATTCTCAAGGATAGAGACAGCAGTTGTCGAATGAGACATGGAGACAGGCACCCGCAAATGAACATTGACCCCTCGCGCAGGAGTTGCAAGCTTGTTGATTGCGTCGACAGTCATATGTTTGCTCGAGTCATACACACATCACGTCGCTAGCGTTCCAACACATTACACGTAAAACTCCAGTGAAATCGTAATCCAGCATACGTAAAGTACTTGCTGGAATCAGTTTAAAAGTGCTAAACACGGATCCAGAGCAGAAAATCAGCCCTAGAATGTATAACTCGATACTATAAAAAAAATTGTAGTGTATATAACAGATTCAAACCCAATAGCATACTCCTTACTCTGAAAATTATAAGTGGCAAAATATTTTAAATCATGACCCCGGCTAGTATACATTTTTTTTTTCGTGAACCCTAAATTCATGTTAGTAATCAGTACGAATGTGTGAGTAATTCGGACGAATAATCGCTTACCAAGTATCCAGAATCTTACTGTTACAGCCCGCCAGTGCACCAGCTTACTCCGAAGTGTACGCAATTGATTAACATTATTCAATTTTTTAATATCACCTCCGTAGTGTACACCAATATATGACAGGTTACGATTTAAGACCATAGATTTCCCACAAGTATGCTATGTTTATTTCGGGGAGTAATAAATTATTATTTTAGAAATAATAAATCAAGTTCCTATCAGATTTGCTCTAATGTTACGGCATTACCTGTACCTGCACTCTACAAAAAACATCTCCCATAAAAATCTTAAGAATGCAGATGGCATAACCAGACTGAAATAATTTTAGCAAAAAGAAAAACTGTCGTCAGCATTATTGGTAAACAAAATAATACTCACAAACAAGACAAAACGGACATTACAAATCCGACCTAAATTACGTGTCACATGTAGTTAATTACATTATGATAAACGATGTAGGTTAAGAAAAATAAATAAAAAAATTCTTTAATTCAATAATTTATTTTAAATTGTACATTCATACACAATAAAATCTCACACTGTATGTATATATACCGTATACATTTTCTCAGTCCTTGCAACATTCATTTCTATTAAAATAAATTATTATATTTCGTTTTAAGAGTGACAAAATACAACTAATTAATACAGATCACGATACATCAGATCAGGAGTGTAACACCTTAGAGGACCAGAGATGATGCTAGAAACCCATCTTTACAAAATTTATAATGTTTTTTCAAGTAAAATTTTCGTGTAACCTGTACACCGCACTTCTCACACAGAAATTTTACACGGTCAAGATTTCTTCTGCAGCCATTATTTTCATGGATGCGTGCACTTCGTAGTCGTTCAAAACGTTTACCACAGTAGCGGCACTGATACAGATATTCATCGCAATTATCATCGCTTCCTCGATGTTCAACTTGCAAATGAACTTTGCTTTTACAATGCCTAATCAAATTACTTTTGTTTGTGAAATGTAAACCACATGGGTCACACGGAAATGTCACACGATAAGCGTTTCTTCTACAGACATGATTTTCATGTCTTCTTGCATGTTGACGGTATTTAAAACTTTTGTCGCAGTAACAGCACCGATGTTCGTTAGTCGTTCTTGAATCATCAGTCATTGAAGTTTCCATCGAGGACGAAACGAAGTTCGTAGAGTTTTCCTGTGTAGCCAGCACCACCGGTATTAAAGTCTCTCCTGCTGACGGTATCACGACTGTTGAAGTCTCCTCTTGTGATGACGTCGTCGTTGCCGACGGGATATGCACCTTCTCCGTCATAGCTGACGTCAGGGTTCCCGTAGTCGATGGTACAACATCCATCAAGTTCGTCGTTTTAGATGGTAAAGATGCCATCGAGTTCACAAGAACAGGTAATTACACGTCTTATACACCAGAAGAATCAAACTAGGTGATCCTTACACCGTCGTCGTCGCCAGTAACAAACTGAGCGACCTGCTGTCTAGGACTCGCTTATATACATGCACCGGTTTGAATAATACGCTAGTCGAATCAAGAACCAATTACTATAATACTCGAGTCAATACATCATCCATTGTTATTACTAAAAAAAAAATTAGAAATTTCAAGGAATAAAAGTTTAAATTATATATTGAAACAACTAATCTCTCATCCTACATACACGGTTCATTTAGACTTACTAGAAGGATTAAGAGTCTCTGAACAATGGAACTTTCAGAAACCAAACATAGTTTCAACTACTCAAATTTAAATTTTATTATGTACAGCTACACATAACCTCCAACTGACTCCAAATGTCTACAACACATTTCTAAAATAATTTATACGATACCGGGCTAGGTCCAAAGTCAATTATTTTTGTACCTCTCAGCTACAGTTCAGGAGTCCTTCAGTGTTGATATAGCTACAGTCAAGACATGTCCAGTACCATACATCTTCAAAGCCTTCAGAGTCGATCCTTGTTAAGCCTTATGACAAAAGTCTCCGAAACAAGAGTCCTACTCTATAAGTTTACTATACACTTTTATGCTTTTCATAGCACACATCGATAAATATCTTCGTAAATAACCCAAAATATTATCAGACCACTAGCATTCGATTTATGCACATACAGTAGGACACCAACATATCCATCAACACAAGTCCATTCTACATTAGGCTCCTCACTTATTTTCATCAGTCTACACTCAGCACACAAAAACTAAATGAAGTCAATTAACAACCTAGTATTTATATACATCCAGTCATTTAACAGCATACCGATGGCTAGTTAAATAAGATTGACAGTGATCATGTTAGCAAAGTTTAAATTTATATAGGACCAGGGACACATTGAACCTTCAGAACCGAGCTACACATACTCAGTGCTGGATGCAAGTTAATTATACACTCATTTACCATCACTCATATTACATCATCGTCACTCAATTTGACACTCATTTTCCGTCATCGACACTCAATTCAACACTCATTTCCCGTCATCGACACTCAATTCTACATACTCTTTCCTTCTTCAACACACATTTTCCTTCATCTACATAAAATAAAATGTAAACTTTCTAACACCCACACACACACACACACACACACACACACACACACATAGATATATATTAAAATAGTCATCCGCAACTCAATTCTTTAATGTAGAAAACACATGAACTTTATTAGGGCATGAATAACGACACATTTTAATATCAATATTTAAAATTATATTTATATCAAAAATACAAAAGTATAAAAATTCATCAGTCAATACACATTACTAACTTATTATATATACCCTGAAATTCTAAGTTCATCAAGAATAGTCCACGTTTCTTTGATAACTGATACAATTTCGTCATCTTGCAAAACAAGTAAAAGTCGCAACCTGTTCGTTAACACGTTCGGGTCTTTCCACGATATATAATAAATTTCACTTGATGCCACCACCTTCTTCGAATGTTTGCTGAACATATTCTGAAAATCGTTGTAATAATGATTATGATAATTTGTATCATCATCATCGGTGCTGTTCACATCTTTATCAAACACACTGACATCTTCATCTAGCATACCCCAGTATTTCGAATTTTTTGACATTGGAGTACCATCATTGGTATCAAGCTTACTTGCTAATTTTCCAAAAAAATATTCCAAAGTCCGTAGACGTCTACTATAAGACGACTTGTCACTTTTTCTGGAGATGTTACTTTCATTATCTTCTACCTTACTTATATCTTCAACACCAGTTAAGCTATTTCCTTCCTCAAGACCTGGAGATATTTTAACACAATCGCTTTTAAGACTAGGTAGATCAATTTCATTGTAAGACATACTGTCCCCGAGCATAGCGTCTCCATCTACGTACTTTACCTCCTGCGCGAGCTTGGCTTTACAAGTTTTATCGTGTCTTTTTAAATTATCTCTTCGTGTCAACCGTCTTCCACACTTGCCTCAAATTAGTATTTGACGGTATGGGCTTTTAACACATTCGTTCTTTTCATGTCTACGAGTATTATAGATGTTATCAAAGTATTTGCTACAGTATGTACAATGTCCTCCAGATCGAGATCGATATTTGTGTATCGTACCTTCACTAGTCTGTACGTACTTTATAATGGTTGAATAGCAACTAAAGGTATTTTTTAGGTACTTCGTATTTTCATGTATGTACATTCATCAATTATTTACGAAAAAAGATTTTTTTTTTCTCATTTTGAAGAAAAAATCATGTTCCACGTAGTTTTACTACCCACCTTCATATTTCCTCATATGTTGTGTTGTAAAATCAACCAAAGATGGTTGTAGGTTATGGAATGCTCACTCACGATCTCTTGAAAAAGGTGTACCTCCCTAGATCTCAAGAGGAAGAACATTGACCTTATTTAGCAATTAGTGAATAATATCATGGTCTAGCAAGAATCACAAGATAATCTATTCTCATATTAGCAACCATCATGTATCAGTTGTCTGTAGAAGCAGTCAATGTTTTGTGTGGGATGCAGGATGCTCCCTTACGATCACAACAGAAGGAGGGCTTCGCTAGAACTCAAGGGGAAGGGAAATCTTCGTGTGTGATAGCGTTTTTCAGTTTTTTCATGTCGTAGTAATCGTCTGATTAATGAAATTTTGTTTTTGCCTGATTTCCACCTGTTAAAATTCTTTTTTAAGTGTTGATTTGATAATATGACTTCGGAAATTTATACGAAACTCTATATAAAATTACCTGTCTTAGACACCAAGAACAATACAGTTTGTCCTTCATGTTAAGGCTTATCAGCTGTCTCAAAGCATATTATTTGTCTGAGTACGGTTATTATTTTTTTAATCCACCTGATAAAAATATTGTAAGTGGTGATTTATTGACAGAATTTCACTAATTAAATGTAACTCTGAATAGAAATGACATGACTCATTAAGTAAAAAATTCTTCATGCAGAGATAGATTTCTCACAAATAATCAGGAGCACTCGGAGAAAACCATCAGATGTCTAGCCAGAAATAATCAGAAACACTTGGAGAAAGCCATCAATATATTAACAAGAATAATCAGAAGCACTCGGAGAAAACCATAAGATGTCTAGTCAGGTATAATCAGGAGCACACGGAGAAAACCACCATATTATTGTCAAGAATAATCGGAAGCACACGGAGAAAAACACCATAATATTGACAAGAATAATTGGAAGCACACGGAGAAAACCACCACAAGTTTTCTTTGATATCATAAAATTTCAGGAAAAAATAATAATAAAAAATAAAAATAAATAAATAGAAAATTAAAAAATAAAATACAAAAAATACATAAACAGATTCTGCCAGCTTGTGAACTTCTCATTGTTGAGCAAAGATATAGTTCTAGTACAAGCCAGAATTTTATGTATTTTTTGTATTTTATTTTTTAATTTTTTATTTATTTATAGTTTTTTTATTTTTTATTATTATTTTTTCCTGAAATTTTATGATATCAAAGAAAACTTGTGGTGGTTTTCTCCGTGTGCTTCCAATTATTCTTGTCAATATTATGGTGTTTTTCTCCGTGTGCTTCCGATTATTCTTGACAATAATATGGTGGTTTTCTCCGTGTGCTCCTGATTATACCTGACTAGACATCTTATGGTTTTCTCCGAGTGCTTCTGATTATTCTTGTTAATATATTGATGGCTTTCTCCAAGTGTTTCTGATTATTTCTGGCTAGACATCTGATGGTTTTCTCCGAGTGCTCCTGATTATTTGTGAGAAATCTATCTCTGCATGAAGAATTTTTTACTTAATGAGTCATGTCATTTCTATTCAGAGTTACATTTAATTAGTGAAATTCTGTCAATAAATCACCACTTACAATATTTTTATCAGGTGGATTAAAAAAATAATAACCGTACTCAGACAAATAATATGCTTTGAGACAGCTGATAAGCCTTAACATGAAGGACAAACTGTATTGTTCTTGGTGTCTAAGACAGGTAATTTTATATAGAGTTTCGTATAAATTTCCGAAGTCATATTATCAAATCAACACTTAAAAAAGAATTTTAACAGGTGGAAATCAGGCAAAAACAAAATTTCATTAATCAGACGATTACTACGACATGAAAAAACTGAAAAACGCTATCACACACGAAGATTTCCCTTCCCCTTGAGTTCTAGCGAAGCCCTCCTTCTGTTGTGATCGTAAGGGAGCATCCTGCATCCCACACAAAACATTGACTGCTTCTACAGACAACTGATACATGATGGTTGCTAATATGAGAATAGATTATCTTGTGATTCTTGCTAGACCATGATATTATTCACTAATTGCTAAATAAGGTCAATGTTCTTCCTCTTGAGATCTAGGGAGGTACACCTTTTTCAAGAGATCGTGAGTGAGCATTCCATAACCTACAACCATCTTTGGTTGATTTTACAACATAACATATGAGGAAATATGAAGGTGGGTAGTAAAACTACGTGGAACATGATTTTTTCTTCAAAATGAGAAAAAAAAAATCTTTTTTCGTAAATAATTGATGAATGTTCATACATGAAAATACGAAGTACCTAAAAAATACCTTTAGTTGCTATTCAACCATTATGGAGTACGTACAGACTAGTGAAGGTACGATACACAAATATCGATCTCGATCTGGAGGACATTGTACATACTGTAGCAAATACTTTGATAACATCTATAATACTCGTAGACATGAAAAGAACGAATGTGTTAAAAGCCCATACCGTCAAATACTAATTTGAGGCAAGTGTGGAAGACGGTTGACACGAAGAGATAATTTAAAAAGACACGATAAAACTTGTAAAGCCAAGCTCGCGCAGGAGGTAAAGTACGTAGATGGAGACGCTATGCTCGGGGACAGTATGTCTTACAATGAAATTGATCTACCTAGTCTTAAAAGCGATTGTGTTAAAATATCTCCAGGTCTTGAGGAAGGAAATAGCTTAACTGGTGTTGAAGATATAAGTAAGGTAGAAGATAATGAAAGTAACATCTCCAGAAAAAGTGACAAGTCGTCTTATAGTAGACGTCTACGGACTTTGGAATATTTTTTTGGAAAATTAGCAAGTAAGCTTGATACCAATGATGGTACTCCAATGTCAAAAAATTCGAAATACTGGGGTATGCTAGATGAAGATGTCAGTGTGTTTGATAAAGATGTGAACAGCACCGATGATGATGATACAAATTATCATAATCATTATTACAACGATTTTCAGAATATGTTCAGCAAACATTCGAAGAAGGTGGTGGCATCAAGTGAAATTTATTATATATCGTGGAAAGACCCGAACGTGTTAACGAACAGGTTGCGACTTTTACTTGTTTTGCAAGATGACGAAATTGTATCAGTTATCAAAGAAACGTGGACTATTCTTGATGAACTTAGAATTTCAGGGTATATATAATAAGTTAGTAATGTGTATTGACTGATGAATTTTTATACTTTTGTATTTTTGATATAAATATAATTTTAAATATTGATATTAAAATGTGTCGTTATTCATGCCCTAATAAAGTTCATGTGTTTTCTACATTAAAGAATTGAGTTGCGGATGACTATTTTAATATATATCTATTTGTGTGTGTGTGTGTGTGTGTGTGTGTGGGTGTTAGAAAGTTTACATTTTATTTTATGTAGATGAAGGAAAATGTGTGTTGAAGAAGGAAAGAGTATGTAGAATTGAGTGTCGATGACGGGAAATGAGTGTTGAATTGAGTGTCGATGACGGAAAATGTGTGTCAAATTGAGTGACGATGATGTAATATGAGTGATGGTAAATGAGTGTATAATTAACTTGCATCCAGCACTGAGTATGTGTAGTTCGGTTCTGAAGGTTCAATGGGTCCCTGGTCCTATATAAATTTAAACTTTGCTAACATGATCACTGTCAATCTTATTTAACTAGCCATCGGTATGCTGTTAAATGACTGGATGTATATAAATACTAGGTTGTTAATTGACTTCATTTAGTTTTTGTGTGCTGAGTGTAGACTGATGAAAATAAGTGAGGAGCTTAATGTAGAATGGACTTGTGTTGATGGATATGTTGGTGTCCTACTGTATGTGCATAAATCGAATGCTAGTGGTCTGATAATATTTTGGGTTATTTACGAAGATATTTATCGATGTGTGCTATGAAAAGCATAAAAGTGTATAGTAAACTTATAGAGTAGGACTCTTGTTTCGGAGACATTTGTCATTAGGCTTAACAAGGATCGACTCTGAAGGCTTTGAAGATGTATGGTACTGGACATGTCTTGACTGTAGCTATATCAACACTGAAGGACTCCTGAACTGTAGATGAGAGGTACAAAAATAATTGACTTTGGACCTAGCCCGGTATCGTATAAATTATTTTAGAAATGTGTTGTAGACATTTGGAGTCAGTTGGAGGTTATGTGTAGCTGTACATAATAAAATTTAAATTTGAGTAGTTGAAACTATGTTTGGTTTCTGAAAGTTCCATTGTTCAGAGACTCTTAATTCTTCTAGTAAGTCTAAATGAACCGTGTATGTAGGATGAGAGATTAGTTGTTTCAATATATAATTTAAACTTTTATTCCTTGAAATTTCTAATTTTTTTTTTAGTAATAACAATGGATGATGTATTGACTCGAGTATTATAGTAATTGGTTCTTGATTTGACTAGCGTATTATTCAAACCGGTGCATGTATATAAGCGAGTCCTAGACAGCAGGTCGCTCAGTTTGTTACTGGCGACGACGACGGTGTAAGGATCAACTAGTTTGATTCTTCTGGTGTATAAGACGTGTAATTACCTGTTCTTGTGAACTCGATGGCATCTTTACCATCTAAAACGACGAACTTGATGGATGTTGTACCATCGACTACGGGAACCCTGACGTCAGCTATGACGGAGAAGGTGCATATCCCGTCGGCAACGACGACGTCATCACAAGAGGAGACTTCAACAGTCGTGATACCGTCAGCAGGAGAGACTTTAATGCCGGTGGTGCTGGCTACACAGGAAAACTCTACGAACTTCGTTTCGTCCTCGATGGAAACTTCAATGACTGATGATTCAAGAACGACTAACGAACATCGGTGCTGTTACTGCGACAAAAGTTTTAAATACCGTCAACATGCAAGAATACATGAAAATCATGTCTGTAGAAGAAACGCTTATCGTGTGACATTTCCGTGTGACCCATGTGGTTTACATTTCACAAACAAAAGTAATTTGATTAGGCATTGTAAAAGCAAAGTTCATTTGCAAGTTGAACATCGAGGAAGCGATGATAATTGCGATGAATATCTGTATCAGTGCCGCTACTGTGGTAAACGTTTTGAACGACTACGAAGTACACGCATCCATGAAAATAATGGCTGCAGAAGAAATCTTGACCGTGGAAAATTTCTGTGTGAGAAGTGCGGTGTACAGGTTACACGAAAATTTTACTTGAAAAAACATTATAAATTTTGTAAAGATGGGTTTCTAGCATCATCTCTGGTCCTCTAAGGTGTTACACTCCTGATCTGATGTATCGTGATCTGTATTAATTAGTTGTATTTTGTCACTCTTAAAACGAAATATAATAATTTATTTTAATAGAAATGAATGTTGCAAGGACTGAGAAAATGTATACGATATATATACATACAGTGTGAGATTTTATTGTGTATGAATGTACAATTTAAAATAAATTATTGAATTAAAGAATTTTTTTATTTATTTTTCTTAACCTACATCGTTTATCATAATGTAATTAACTACATGTGACACGTAATTTAGGTCGGATTTGTAATGTCCGTTTTGTCTTGTTTGTGAGTATTATTTTGTTTACCAATAATGCTGAAGACAGTTTTTCTTTTTGCTAAAATTATTTCAGTCTGGTTATGCCATCTGCATTCTTAAGATTTTTATGGGAGATGTTTTGGTAAAGTGCAGGTACCGGTAATGCCGTAACATTAGAGCAAATCTGATAGGAACTTGATTTATTATTTCTAAAATAATAATTTATTACTCCCCGAAATAAACATAGCATACTTGTGGGAAATCTATGGTCTTAAATCGTAACCTGTCATATATTGGTGTACACTACGGAGGTGATATTAAAAAATTGAATAATGTTAATCAATTGCGTACACTTCGGAGTAAGCTGGTGCACTGGCTGGGCTGTAACAGTAAGATTCTGGATACTTGGTAAGCGATTATTCGTCCGAATTACTCACACATTCGTACTGATTACTAACATGAATATAGGGTTCACGAAAAAAAAAAAATGTATACTAGCCGGGGTCATGATTTAAAATATTTTGCCACTTATAATTTTCAGAGTAAGGAGTATGCTATTGGGTTTGAATCTGTTATATACACTACAATTTTTTTTATAGTATCGAGTTATACATTCTAGGGCTGATTTTCTGCTCTGGATCCGTGTTTAGCACTTTTAAACTGATTCCAGCAAGTACTTTACGTATGCTGGATTACGATTTCACTGGAGTTTTACGTGTAATGTGTTGGAACGCTAGCGACGTGATGTGTGTATGACTCGAGCAAACATATGACTGTCGACGCAATCAACAAGCTTGCAACTCCTGCGCGAGGGGTCAATGTTCATTTGCGGGTGCCTGTCTCCATGTCTCATTCGACAACTGCTGTCTCTATCCTTGAGAATTTTTTTAATTTTTTTGAGGTTAACGTGCTTGAATTCAGGTACTTTTGCTTAGTCGTACGTGAATATTTTAAAAACGTATGTATAGGAAGATATTTTTCTACGTGAGGTAAGAAAAATACAGAGTTGCTTCAATGTCTGAGATAGGTATCGAACACCTGATCCTTACCCTATGGGTGACTGGTACTTGTAGCATGTACTATCTCCACTAACCCTAGTTTACTTTGTGATATAGATGATACATGGTTGTTTTCAGACAGCTTATGGTTAAAATATCTTGTGTAAAGAGTCCTTTGTAGAATTTACTATGTGCGGTAATTATTTTAGTCGAAGAGATAATTTAATAAAACATGTAGAAATAACGTGAAGGTTTTTTTATGTGTAAACAAATCATTGATAGGATGGATTTGTATGTAGATATGGTGGCATACCACATCTCTTGAAGAACACTGCATGTTATATAATGAAAGACTTTTGGGTTCAAGAAGCTAAACTATAGGTGGAAAGGATGAAGTGGTTCCTATGATTAAATGAAAGGAACTTTGATAATTTTTGTTCTATATAATTAAATAATTTAATTGAGTTTGGGATGATGGGTTGAAGGATTAATTAAAAAACTGGACACATAGGCTTTTAAAGAAAATGAGAATGGAGCTACCCATGTCTAGAAAACAATAGAGAATATTGTAAAGATCACAAGATCATAGATTGTGGTAAATCTCTGACAACTGGAATGAGGAAACTATATCATAAAATGTGTGATATTGATGCAGCTCCTGGTATTATAACTGGTCACTACGGTGATGATGACTTTGCGTCTGTGATAGTGACACGAACGCGAAGATTTTAAGACTATTAATAACATATATGTACAGAAGATGGGAGCCGTAGCATGACAGACCAATTGTTCATCGAGAGTCAATCCAAATGATGATAATTTTTACGTCCTCAAAGAAACATAAACTAAGAAATGCATGGTTTATAGAATAAAACCTAATTTTTTTGATCTGATGTATATTGTTGGGAATACATTTACAATTTACTATGAGTTTTATTAAATACCATTCTTACATATGTACTTTCAAGCTCTTGACGCCTACAGTGTACATAAAGTATATAAAATATTTACTTACCTGGTTTTTTTGTTTAACGTGAATATTTTGAATTTTTAAATTTGATTTTGTTAAAGAACAATGACTGATATGATGCTTGTTATAAACTATAAGTCCTTCTATAACTGATGTGATTTATAATGCTGGGAAATTTTGAGGATGGTATGAGCAATAGAATGTAAATATGATGGTATGAGCAATAGGATGTAAATATGATGATATGAGCAATAGGATGTAAATATGATGATATGAGCAATAGAATGTAAATATGATGTGTCATTGGCTTGATACTTCGCTTGAATGAAATTTAAATGATACCTTGAGATGAAAGCTGCAAGTGCGTGCATTGCGTGTCCATTTCATTTGTCGAATTTTCTTCCAAATGTGTTACCTTATTTTGGTGTGCTGCTTTTTAAAATGTTGTTTTGACTTGAGTATTATAGTAATTGGTTCTTGATTTGACTAGCGTATTATTCAAACCGGTGCATGTATATAAGCGAGTCCTAGACAGCAGGTCGCTCAGTTTGTTACTGGCGACGATGACGGTGTAAGGATCACCTAGTTTTTTTCTTCTGGTGCATAAGACGCGTAATTACCTGTTCTTGTGAACTCGATGGCATCTTTACCATCTAAAACGCTGAACTTTATGGTCGACGCACCATCGTCCACGGGAACCCGGACGTCAGCTATGGCGGAGAAGGTGCAGATCCCGTCGGCAACGAAGACGTCATCACAAGAGGAGACTTCAACAGTCGTGATACCGTCAGCAGGAGAGACTTTAATGCCGGTGGTGCTGGCTACACAGGAAAACTCTACGAACTTCGTTTCGTCCTCGATGGAAACTTCAATGACTGGTGATTCAAGAACGACTAACGAACATCGGTGCTGTTACTGTGACAAGATTTTCTCAAACAACAGCAATGCTCGACGACACGAGAGGAGAGAATGCGCTAAGAACCCTTATCGTAAAATGTTTAGCTGTAACAAATGTCGTAAGCAATTTGCAAGGCAAGATAAGTTGAAAAGACACCTGAAGACATGTAGAGATCCTGCTGTGCGGCAGAAAGTAAAGGTTTCTATACAACAACGATGCATCGATGTGCATAAGAGTATGCCTGGAGATGGCGTAACTGCTGCAACAACATCATCTGGTTCGGGTCTGAAAGGATCGTCTTCATCACCACGGTATCCTTGCAGCTACTGTGATATGTCGTTCGCATTTCTTCATGACGCACGACGACATGAGCGGAGTAAATGCAAAAAGAATCCTTCTCGTATAAAGTTTCGCTGCGATGTGTGTCATGGTTGGTTTACACGTATTGACAGTTTGCGACGACATGTGAAAAAATGTAAAGGTGAAGTCAGTGTGTCTACTGAAGAACTACCTGTAGAAATTTCCACTCCTCGCTTTCGATTGGAGACTCGTAAGCGTACAAGCAAGAAAACCGATGTGCAGCAACCGATTGGTATGGTGTCTGAACAAGAAAATAAACATAAGACTGTGTTCGGCGCATTACAAGTGAATGATAATGGGTTCTACATGGCGCAGTCTGCATTTCGTGGAACATTGAAAGACTACTATTATCTAAATACGTTAGGTGAGTCGAAAGACATTTGTAATTTTCTTGACGATATCAGACAGAACATAATCAATCAGCTTACTGATGACGTAGCAACAAACGGTCCATTAAAATATAACTTGTGGTTGGACTGTATATATGGAAAGCCGTATCCATTCGATGACGAAGTGAAGAAGTGTGCATTCAAGACATCGGCGGCAGTAATTTACAGTTCTAACGATGTGAAGCAAACTGTTAAGAATGGTATCCTGAAACTCTGTCAAGAAGAGGAGGACTATGTCTGTAAAGGTTCTGGCTGGACTCTTTCTAGTGTAAGCAGATTGGAGCTAAGAATTAGTCATTTCACGCCTATGCGGACCTAAATGTTTATAAGATTGCTGGCTTTCGCAAGTGATCCTGTAGTAAAGTAGAAGTTATGTAATAAAGTTTATTTTGTTAAAGAACTTGTGTTGTTTTATTTCTCGAACCTGTCAATATTATTTTAAATCGTTCTTATATTTAATTTTTTATCAACTATGATCGTACCAAGGACCTAAGTCGACCTGATTTATCAGTTTATTGATGGTAAATTTATTTAATGAATTTTGGTACTATACCCTATTTTGTGTGTTAGTTATTTTGAATTTTCAAGATGACATCCAAATGTTAAGATGTCGGACACCTCAGTAATAATAATAAATGATTACGTACACTAGCGGGTTAGAATAAAACTAGCATGAAGGTAATGATGGTAATGATGGTAAGACTAGTACACACAAGATGGTGGCCACCAGCAGACGAAAACATGATGGTGGCAATGAGCACTAGCAGGTGGTAGCTCCTGGTAGCATGTACTGAAATGTCGGAACCATGATGGTCGACAAGGACAAAGTCAAATTTCAAGGTCAAGGTCAAAGTTCAAGGTCAAGGTCAATGTTCAATGCCAACAGTCGAGGTTAAAGGTATGGTGAACAGAAAATTATTCTAACATGTCGCCTGCACACTATAGCAGACGAAAACAAGATGGTGGTCTCCAGCGTATGAAGACAAGATGGTGGACATGACGTCATATCTGTTTACGATATATACCTTGTTACTGATGGTAAGTCAGTCTGTAGGTAACTTCCGTGGAGGAAGGATCTGGTGTTTTTTTTTTCTTTTTGCCCTCACCGGTTTCGAACCAAGGGCAGGAATCGATCTAATCAATCCGTTTTCTAATAAGTTAATTTTTTTATGAATTTTAAAAAGAAATTTCATTAAAATCGGATATTAAATAAATAAGTTAAAGATGGTGACCGTAACAAAATGGGCGATGATCTAGAATCCAATATGTCCGTCAAGGTCACGATCGAAGCTCCCCACAGCATGCGGCTTAGAGCGGCTTGACCATGGGGAATTTAAGCCACTATGGGGAACATTTCTAGTTTTTTTTAATTTTTTATTAAAATTTTATTAATTGATTTTTTTTATAATTTTTAAAACTATTTACATTAAAATCGTATAATAAATAAAAAAATTAAAGTTGGTGACCGTAATAAAATGAGCGATGATTTAGAATCCAATATGGTCGCCAAGGTCGCGATCGAAGCTCCCCACAGCATGCGGCTTAGAGCGGCTTGACCATGGGGAATTTAAGCCACTATGGGGAACATTTCTAGTTTTTTAAATTTTTTATTAAAATTTTATTAATTGATTTTTTTTGTAATTTTTAAAAATATTTACATTTAAATCGTATAATAAATAAAAAAGTTAAAGTTGGTGACCGTAATAAAATGAGCGATGATCTAGAATCCAATATGGTCGCCAAGGTCGCGATCGAAGCTCCCCACAGCATGCGGCTTAGAGCGGCTTGACCATGGGGAATTTAAGCCACTATGGGGAACATTTCTAGTTTTTTTTTATTAAATTTTTATTAGTTGAATTTTTTAATGATTTTTAAAAATTTTTCCCATTTTTCTAACATAAAAATTACGGATTTTCAAGATGGCGGTCATGACGTCATACTAGGTGAAGATATATATACTTTGACATAAGTGGTGGAGGTCAGTCTGCCAGCACCCACCTAGGGGGAAGGGTCGGTCGCCATTTTTATTTTTTTTGCCCTCACCAGGTTCGAACCGAGGACTCCAAACTCCGTGTCGTTAATGTTTGTTTTTTATAAGTATTTTATTAAAATTTTATTATTTGAATTTTTTTATAATTTTTAAAAAAAAATTCATTAAAATCGGATAATAAATAAAAAAGTTAAAGATGGCGACCGTAACATAAATGCAACGGTGACGTCATCGTCCAATATGGCGGAAAACACAATGCCGGAATTTTCGAGAACACAATGACGTCATCCAACATGGCGGATCCAAAATGGCGGATCCAAAATGGCCGTCGGGGTCAAGGTCAAGGTCAAGGTCAAGGTCACAACCATCCAAGATGGCCGCCGTGACGTCACAATCCAAGATGGCGGTCGGCACCTCGGCACCTCACCCAGGACCCAGTCCTCGGATGCTCATTTACATACTACTCTCAACACAGGATTAGCATGGGGATACGAACCACACTATTACATGCCAATTTATGTTATTGATTAGAACGACTTAGCATTATTTTGCACTTGGTAATTAGTACAGCCGCAAATAACACATCGTGCCGGTTTTTCCATGCAACTAAACCATTATGAATATATTCCAACTGATTTCAGCACTCGTTATAATCATGGTACACGCTGCGAGAGCACACATATGCGAAAACAAACCAAATTATCACCCATTGTTCTTTATTATGCAAATATTTATATATATTTAAATATGATCTAAACACACTGGAGCCGTAAAAATAGTTCTTAGAATCCGTTTGGACAAACTCTAATTGTTTTAATATTCACTGACATTCAGAACCACAACAAATATCCTTCATTTCTAAGTAATGAAACAACCCTTGTTAAGAGCGATGAACGCAGTGGTCTTTCTCCGGAGAGAGAAAGAGAGCGTGAGAGTCTGCTATTGAGTTCTATATTTGCCTCCGTAGAGTATAAACCACTTCATGGCACACAACACTCCCGAAATCTGTGCTACTGACTTAAAGAAGCTTCATTTCAATATTCAATAATTCACTTAACGATAAAACTAGACACTTAAATACACGAGGAGGTTCATAATTGTAATAAACAAGACGTAGAAAACGTTCAACATTTTTCTAAGTGTCTTAATGTATACTTTATTGTTATTCTTCCTCCTAACTCTCTCCACAAAAATTTTAAAACCCTTTGCTATCGAACAATATCACTAACTACCGTTACCTCGGTTAGCTCCGTTACTTATACTCACTTCCGTTACCCTATGATGAAGTCATCGCTCAACTTACCCTATCAACTATTTAAAAAGGTACTTCGAAAATGCAGTGCTTTTCAACTCAATTCGTTTATAAGCAATATCATATGTACTGAGACATCAAGGGTGATTTTTGTAGGTTTTTAACATCCCTCATGTTCTGCAGGCGTTTCGATTGCCCACACCCCTAACGATGTATATACGTGGATTTTAGTTATTCATGACATTAAAAACAATAGCCTTTCCTTCGCTGCGGCCTCGTACGCACACGCGGAAAATCCTACACAATCCGCTGCTCTATGCATAATCGAGGGACACAAATGCTATTAACTTCCAGTTTTCTGAAGAGTTAATCTTGTCTAGTAACTAATCAACCCCTAAACACCCACAGCCTCATTATTTCTTCGTGAAGTAAAGGAGGGGGAGGAGATCGCCCGACCGCAGGTTATCCCCGCCCGCTGCTCGTAGCGCGAGCATCACTTATCTTCACTCAGCCTCGCGCGGGGATTATTGTGCGAAGAGTGGCGCTGGAAGGAGGAGGCACCCCAGAAAGCCTAATGGACTTATAATGTTGCCCCACTCAACCAACGTGCAGGCGAAGGCAGGCTGTAATCAGGCTTGGTTCGATGATCGACTTATTTCCCCCCACCCTCTACCGCCCCGCCCGCAGCTGCGCTCCCAGCCGTCGATAGTGTGTTCTTTCTTTCACCTCCTTCCGAACAAGTGGTCCCTTACAGCTTCTCATATCATAGGACATACAAATAGTGAGTGAGTGTCATTTCTCTATGTCTGACACACAATCATACACATAGTAAGGTCTGGATAATTCATTTATTTCTCCTTGGTGAGACCAGTCCTCTTAGTGGAGCTCGCAGCGGCTAGCAAAATTAAGGCACTAATAACAGTTTTGTTCTTAACTTCCTCAATAGATAGAGTTGCCTTGAATTTTAAACGCACCATCGTTTGATGCGTTTGTCATGTCTTTAATTTTCGTTTGTTTGTGCCGTATGCGTTCCTATACCATTCATCAGATTGCGATGAAGTTTTGGTTATTTGTTATGTGCATGCCCATGAAGGTTACTGAGACAGTATAACTATATTTCAATAGTTGGAGCACGAATCGTGTCAAAAAATGTGTTCATTTCATTTTATATAGCGACACTTCGTCTGTTTTTGTTGTATAAGTGCGCACGCATGACACAATTTATTTAAATATAAAAGATAGACAGAGATAGAGAGAGATATATATATATAGAGTAAGATAGAGACGGAGAGATAAGTTGAGATAGAGCGAGGTATAGAGAATGAAATGGGTTAGATAAAGAGATATACCTATAGATGTATAGAGCTATATAGAGACTTATATATAGAATATATAGAGATAGTAGGAAGTATAAATGTAGATATAGAGAGATAAATAGAGATAGAGAGATACATAGATGTATATAGATGTAGATAGAGAGATGGATAGATGATTTTTATATTTGTAACTACTTCAAACATATTACAAAACAAAACTGAATGAGGCATTGCAATGCAGGCCGAACATTAGCTAGATAATGGAATCATTTCAATATTAGTAATCTCTTATTTTTCAGCTTTTTTATATATTGCTTTATAAAGTATAAATTACATACAGACCAGGTAAATAACTATAAACTGGCAGAACAACGTCTGTCGGGATCTAAAAGTGATATAAATTAATTTTCAAATTAAGAAGACAATTACTAACTACGTCTGATTTCGAAAAAATACAAAGTATTAAATGAGTTGTACTATTATAAAGTTTTTTTTGGCACACCAATTAGTGTAGTAGATCTCCCGATATTAGCAAATGTTAATACCAACTGATGAATCCCGCGGGTCTTCTGTTTTTCCAGATTTCTGAGACACAGCAGCGCCGTGTTTACACATTTACGTTCCACTCGACTTCCGTTCCACTCACGAAATTACTCCCTCCAAACTCCGTACCTATACCGAGAGCCAAAAAACGGCTTTACTCGGTTACCGTGTAATCATGCAGAGTGGCCACCTTCTAGCTCGACGAACCAAAGCGACTCCATTACACGCATGCTTGTCCGAAACCCTTTGAAAATTTAACCATTTATAAGAATAACTGCACGAAAGAAAAACGCGTTTCTGATCTGACTGACCGTTGTAACGTGTGTAGAGCAGACGTTAGTATGTAAGCTTGTGATATATTTTCAGATTTTTTAAATTGAAAGTTTCATGAAATTTCTTTTGCAGTGACTGAGTGTTTGTTTTTGTTTTTTTCTGTTCGCAGAAATCCTCTTCAACGGGTCAGACATCACTGTTCCGTACCTGATAGAAGATGGAACCAAGACTTCCAATTGGCACTTCTCATACAAATATATAGCATGCTGACACAAAACCGCATAGATAAGTTTAATCTTCCTTAAGTAACGAAGAATTTATAGACTGTATTGTAGAAAATGATTTGTGCAACATAATGCAACATTATTTTAGTTACAATATTATTAATAATTATTGAATACAATAATATTGTGAATTGCAATGCATATTATTTAACCATACAATTTTGGCTTACTTTTAATTTCCCAATACCTACATAGTTATTGCATTAAACTTAAATCCTACTAGAAAACGTTTAAATGTTAGAAAAACTTGTATTGAGCAGGGAAAGAAACTCTTGTCTACGCGGTAGTTTTATGAAAATCAATAGTCGATTTTAAATCATAAGCACTTACGCAGTCGTCTGATGTTATGTGAATTAGTTCACCTGTATTAAGCTCAATTTATAAATTACTGTAGCTACTTATTATTATACTTTGTATTTCCTATAACATCTGAGTAATGAGTGTTTTGAGGTAAATCTATTTATGTGTTTTTTAAATAAGTATTTCAAATTATGTGATTTTCAGTTTTATACTTAATCATGTTATAATAAAATTAAATCTGATTAGCTTCTTAAGTAGTGTTTCATGCTGGTTCCTTCTCCCAGTTTCCCTCAACTGTAAGTTGTTGAGTTTATTTGTCTGTAATTTCCTCGCTGCCGTCGAGGCGTTAAGCCCAAATTTATTTAAAGATAAAGTTTAAGTTAAAAAATTATATTTTGAGCCGAGACAGTGATGATAATTGGTCCTGGTTGGTCCATATGAAGAACGGGAACTTTTACTTCCCCCCCTCTCAACAAATATGACATGAGGGTGGAATGCGGGTTGGATTTGATGTTCTCATGGCAGAGTGATTCTGAGGTGTTTCACCGTTGCCTTCTGCAGTGCGGTGGTGACGGAAACATGCGAAACCCGATCCTGAAACACGGGAAGGAAATCTTCCACAGGTGAAAATATCTCCAATTCAGCCGAGAACCGAACTAGGGCATTTAGCCAACCATTCTTAGTCAGTTTCAACCATCAAAACAAACGACCGGTGGGACATATTTTCCTACATTTATTTTTTTTCTTAATAATGATTACCATCCTGCTGGTTGAAGTTGCAAGTTAGGCTTCAGTAGAAATTTTAAATCATGTCCTATTTACATTATTCCTGGCATTTTTCGAAAGGGAAAAAAACCTTAACATTAGACTGCAGTTAGATTTACCCGCAACAGCGGGTTTTCCCCCTTGTATTTAGCGGCCGTCTGCAAGAGAAACCATTTATTTATTACCTTATTCTACCAGGCTTCTCAGGATGCATTTTTCCCCGAAAAAAAAAATTATTTGACAACTGTGCCAACATCCAAACCCAACTATTCACGAAACACAGGCGATTCTACAGTTATTTACTACACCAATTAGTCTCAAAATATTTTAGCGTAAAAATTACATGAACCTATCTGTAGTCCTTTATAAATTGTGGTTTTGCCCATGGGTAAACACAATAAAGCTGTTATCGAGATATTAGACAAAGCCGCAAACCTAAACGATTTTACTGTATATTCAGTTTTGGGGTTTGAGTTAAATTGATTTAATTATAGTTATATAAAAGGGGCTACTGGTGATAGAGTCGGAGTGTAAATGTGGATGGGGTCAATGAACGACAACCTCTGACATCACGGCAGCCATATTGAATCACCTTGACCTTTGACTCTGAACTTTACCTTCGATCCTGACCTTGAACTTTGACCTTGACCTTGAACTGTGACCTTTTTCTTGGCCTCAATCGCCATATTCAATTCCGCTATCTTGTCATCGAGCACCCCAATCCCTGAATATTGCAATTCACGTACTTTCACTATCTTGAATTCTAATAACATGACCGCCATCTTTGATCTGATGTCTCAGCCACTTGTTTATATTCTGACAACGCAGCCGCTATCTTGGTGTCGTCTGATGGAGTTTACCATCTTGGATGACGACATAACTGCCCGCTTGTTTTTTTTTCTGTTCTGCTGGAGGCCACCATCTCGTATACCGACATCTTTGATTCTTCTGTTTGTTCCTAGAGAGCACCAGCATCGCTCCACCTCTTGCACATAAGGTCAATGTTCCACTACCAGCTAATGTTGTGGTCCTTAGCAAAACAATAAATTTAAGTTTTTTACAGAATACATTTGAAGCGCAGTGATTCGAACCATGACAGCTCTGACCTCTGGATTGGAATAGGTACATATACGCCTTTAACCGCACGGCCATCGATACATACCAGACTGAAAATTAATTAAGTTGTATAAAAAACACACATATTCAGTCTTGTATTTTTTTTAATTTGAAGGAATAATAAAAAATATCACGAGTTCGAGACCAAGCCTAAATATATATATTTCATTACATGCTACTAGGAGCGCTAGTTAACACACATCACCTACGAGAGAGTGATGCCACCATCTGGTTTTCAGTAATTTATACAAGGAGTGCTAGTGTCATGTAGTACACGCAACATCGGCTAGAGTGCGTTGCCCTTCATATCAGTTTAATTTTTGCCCGCTAGAGAGCAGGAATCATTTATTACTGTGGCGTCCGCTATCTTAACATTCAGGCGCCATCTTGAAACTCCTTAATTATTAATCTATAATATCAGAAAAAATTCCAATAATCATCTAAAATATCACCTGTAAAATATGTATTGATTCGATCGATATCCGTACCTGGTTCTATCCCTGGTCGATGAACAAAGGTAATATTAGGTAAAAAATAATTATTTAATAAAATGTGTTGAAAAATCCTAAACGTAACTTAGGTTCCCAGTCTACCAGCCTCCAGTACCGATATGACCACCAACTTGAAAATTCGTATTTATTGAACTAGAATTTAGAAAAAAAAAATTAAAATTAAAATCATCAAAAAAACTTGTATTAATGTAAGAATGACTTAATATATTTCCGTCATTGGTTCAATTCTCGACCAATGATAGGAGTAACTAAAGCTTAAAATGTAAGTAAATTCTGTTTCCTATTACAATTCGTGGAGTTTATTATTCATTCTTTCTACGAAAAAGACTCTATACAAGATACCTGTCCTACGAAATAAATACGTTGTCACTGTGCCCACCATGGAAGTCTTACTTTTCGATACTTGGAATATATTCCAACCAGGTCTCGTACAAGGTTTAGATCAAGTACTGCCAAACCACGAGGCAATTCATGACTTGAGTACAGAAAAAATGTTACACAATCAGTAAAAAGGAAGCACTAACAACGAAAAATAAATACATTTAAAAAAAAGGAAGCACAATCGGAAGAACCATAAACGAAAAGGAAGCACAAATGAAGGAAATAAACATAGAAAACAAAATTGGAAGTAAAATAAAAAAGGAAGCATAACCGAGAGCACAATAAAAAAGGAAGCACAAATGGAAGCACATTAACAAAAAGAAACACAAATGGAAGCACAATAAAAAAGGAAGCACAATCAGAAGCACGATCATAAAAGAAAGCACAAATGCAAACACAATAAAAAAAAAGGAAGTACAAATGGAAGAATAATCAGCGAAAAAGAAGCACAACGGAAGCACAATCAAAGAGGAAGAAAAATGGGAGTACATTTTGACAAAGGAAGTACATTTGGAAGCACATTCACAAAAATTAAACATATTTGGAAGCACATTAAAAAAAAAGTGCCATAATCACAAGAGCTACGTCTTAGAAGCAGAAACTAAGGAATAAAACAAACTTTTTGAAAACAAAAATATAATTATTTTTTTAATTTTAAATAATTGCAGGTAAAACAAGTCATTATATGAAGCAGTTCTTTGAGTATTAATATTACTTCGTTGAGGTGCGAGTAGTTCCTTGCCCTAAGCGAAGCCATCAGTAGTCTCAGACGATCGACCAATATGTTAGGATCTTCCAATGATGTATAATCAATCTCTTCTACTGCTGCCATCTTCCTGAAATGTTTGTTATTAATATTTTTAAGATCACTTTCGTCGCAGTGATGGTCGTAATGTTTATCAGAATAATTTATTTTATCGCATTGTTTCCATTTTTTTAGTCTCAGGGCTTCATAACAGTCTTCGATATTTGCAGCTTTAGGTGCTTCATCACAGTGTTTGGTATTGTCACCAACCTCAAAGTCACTCTCTCCATCATCGTAGCAGTCGGCGTCGTCACCAGGTTTACTGTAATAATTCGTATTCGATGATGTCAAAGATTCTTCATCGTCTACAAGCTTCCTGGAGGATCTACTTAAGATGGGCTGGAATGTATTCTCAGTTTTCATGGTAATGATACTTCCATTGTCTTCAGTCTTTCTTAAATTATCAATGTACTTCGATGTAAGCTCTTCGTCATGATCAGGAGAGCTATAAACACAATTATGTTCAAGATAAGGAAAATTATTGTCGTCATGCACCACATTATTCTTAAATAATAGTAGTTATATCATTGTCCTGAATCTTGTCATTGGGCTCGACTTTACACATTATGCTGCTTATTTTTAAGCTCTCTTCACGTGAACGTTTTGCTACACCGAACACAACTTATGATTTTTGCTTAGTGGGTTTTTAACACAGTCATTCTTCTCGTGTTGTCTAGCATTCTTTCTCAGGTCAAACTCCTTGCTACAGTATCTACATAGGTGTCCTTTTGATACAGCTACAGGCAATGAACCGGGATTCATGTTAGCTTCTGGGATTAATATCAGATGCAAACTGAGATTTTTCATTATAAGCATATACTATAACAAGAATTTGAGTAATCTATAAGCGAGAGTTAATTTTCAATTTTGAAAGACTCATTTCCAAGTAGTTCAGCTTTGGAACAACAGATGTTGTCACATGTTGCGTGGAGGTAAAAATTATTTATTTTTCGTGTGGGATACAGGATGCTCACTCACGATCCAAAGAGGATGGCTTCGCTAGACATCAAGGAGAAGTAAGTTCGTCTCGCATGATAGTGATTCTCAGCCATCAAAAGTCATATTATTTGACTGAGCGATGAATATATATTATTTTAATTCCACCTGATAAAAGTATTGTTTGATATAAATTGCTTAATTTCTGTTACTAAGTCAACAATTATATTACTCAATAAGTAAAATTTTCGTCTAAATGTGCTTCTCTGTTTGATATGCATGTCCAGTGTGTGTATTGTCTGTTCATTGCATGTCCTGTGTTTGTATAGCGTGTACATTGTGTGTTCATTGTTTTTCCTGTGTGTGTATTGCGTGTTCGTTGCGTATTCAATGTGTACTTTGTGGTCACTTTGTACTGTATATCCGTTGTGTGTTGTGTGTGGTGTGTGTTCAGTGTGTACAGTGTTTCCATTGCGTTTCGTGCGTGTGTACTGTGTGTCCATTACGTGTACTGTGTGTATTGCATGCCCAGTGTGTGTGTGTACTGTGTGTTCATTGCGAGTGTACTGAGTACCATGTGTGTGTATTGCGTGTCCAGTGTTTGCATCGCATGTCCTTGGCATGTCCTGTGTGTGTCCTGTGCGTTCATTATGTGTTCGGTGTGTGTATTGTTTTATCTTTTCTTTTTGTAAAATGTGATTTATTTTTAATTTGCGTTGTCAAAACTGAAGTCTGGTCAAGATTGACCTCTTGGTTTGGAGACTCGTGTCCTATGCGCATGACATTGTACATGATCTGTTTAAAATATTCACCTAGTATCGACGTAAAATACCTCTTGGCTACTGACTGGATGTGTCTGACCACCTACTGGATGAGCCTGGCTACCAACTGGATGTGGCTGGCCTCCTACTGGACATGCGTTATTGACATTTGAATAGATGTGTCTGGCCATCGAATGGGCGTATCTTGCTATCAACTATACGTGATATCCTTTTCAACCGACTTATTTTTGTGTCTGACCAACCGTCTGATGTGCATGGTCACCAATTTGATACGAATAGCTTATATCAAGATGTGGCTGGTCGCAGACTGGATGTGTCTGGTTACTGACTGGGGGTGTCTAGGCAACAACTATATGTGTCTGATCATTGACTGGATGTACTTGGCCACCAACTGGTCGTGTTAGCATGACAACAAACTGGAAGTACATAACCATAATTTGATGTTTTAGCCTGACCACAAACTGTAAGTGCCTAACCACCAACTGAACATGTTAGCCTGACCATAAACTGAACGAGCCTAACCACCAACTGGACGTATTAGACTGACCACAAACTAATAGTGCCTAATCATCAACTGGACGTATTAGACTGACCACAAACTGATAGTGCCTAATCATCAACTGGACATGTCTGGTTAATCGACTGTAATGTATAAATGTCCTGAACTCACATGTCAAGTCATTTAAAGGACTCGCCTCACGTTCTAAGAAGACTTCAGAAATCGAGAAACGCTAGTTATTTCCTTGTTTTTTATACTTGTGGAAATTATGCAAAAACAATTGTGTACTTTATCATTTTGTTACTCGAAACTGTCATTATTTTAGTAATTTTTATTTAATCCGATTTTTCGTATTGATTAAAGATTGTACCAAGGACGGATATAAAACGAATCAATCAATATTTTAAACATGATCTTTTTGATTATATTTGTAATTTTTTCCGAATTTCTAGTTAAAAATTTATAGAATTTCAAGATGATGCCTAAATTTCAAAATGGTGGACGCCACGGAAATAAATACTACTGCGCTCTGTAGGGAAAATATTAAAATAAAATGATGACGAAAACCTTATGTCGGGTCCAATATGGCACTTACAACCAAGCGGAAACAAGATGGATGACATGACGTCCTACTGACACGTAATATCTACCTTGGCATTAGTGGTAGGAGGTCAAATTTTTGTTGGATTCCGTGGAGGAAGGATTCATTTTCATTTTTATTGTCATCACCGGTTTCGAACCGAGAATCCCTGTTGTAAGTGCGTTTTAAAAATAATATTGTATTAAAATTTTGTGCATTGATTGTTTTATGAAATTTTAATTTTTCCCGAATTTATAGATAATTAATTATAGATTTTAAAAAAGGTGGATTTCAAGATGGCTGATGTGAAGTCATCTAAAATGGCCGCTAAGGCCCTGATAATAGTTAACGAGCGGTGGACACGCCCGAACACGGCCGATTCCTCACGATTGGCAAGCCACAACTGAGTAAGCCACCAAGCCACAGGCCCATAAAATAACATTGTGTCCAATGCCTCTAGTTCCTAATACTCTAACTCCTTCGCCAGTAACGCATTTTATATACTTCTTATTCTAAATACGGCGGTGGTTTACATTATTTGTGTCGTAATCACTTAGGAGATCGTGTGGATTCGTTGAAGAAGAGTGTGGCTTCCTGTTCATGTTAAGACACGCTGGCTGCGTGACCCGTCAAAACTCTTGTACAAAGTTCCAACAGGAAGTGTCTTGCTGGTCGTTATTGGAGCTCAGAGCTTGATGACGAAGGGTTTGGAGAGGAAGTTGAAAATTTAATGAACTTTAATCACTCCCGCCAAATGGTTTACATGACTACATGGGAGCGATGAAATGTGTTTGCATTAGTACTATCAAATTTGAGCTTCGCTAATAGACAAAACGTTAATAATCCCCGTACATGCTTACTCTCATAACTATTATAAGTTCTTCTTGAGTACATTATCCATCCTTATAACATCTGTGTGCTGCACATCTTTGTACAGTATGTGTTTCTACCTGTCACTCAATGAGCATTTGTTTGACAAATTATTACCCATGCATTTCACGAAAACGTCTAACATCAAACGTCTAACAAGACAACCAATTTTATTAATTTTTTTGTATTGGATAGTAGTTTTCCATAAAAATATTTTACAGCTTTGTTTTACGAAATTGAATGTGAATAAAGGGTGTCAATCACCATTTTATTCAACGAAGTGACGTGATGTTTGTTTCACAAGGGGAAGGTATGTATCATTACAAAACAATAAACGCAAATAACTTTTAAATTGTAAGTAGTTTATTATAACGGTTAATTTTTTTCCAATTTAAATTTAAAGGTTATAGCTTAAATACTCGATTTGTATTAATAAAAAAAGCTTTTAAATATTATTTTCTTGTAATTTATCACCTACCAGTAGTTTTCAGGGTTTAGTGACATTTTGTATAAATATAGGGTGGTTCCGGGAGAGATGGACCATGTTATTTATTTAATGTATTATTCTGAATACTTGTATTAAACCACATAAATTATTAGTCCAGAAGATGCGCAGAGATGTTACCTTTGCGTTTGTGGATATAAGTACGTTGAATACGAATTCATTCTGTAATTTTACCCTTTTTATAAAAACGTTTGCGTGAGCCATCTTTCCCATAGTCATAGGGATGAGATGGTCCACTGACGTGGGATGGATGGACCAAGAGTTGTAAAATACTATTTGAAAATCATAGTTTCCTAAATAAAATATTTCGCCTTTTAACTAATATTAATTCAATAAAGCATTTACTGGGAACAGTAAAAAAGCTTCAATTTGATTTTAGAACAGTAAAAGTCGTATTGTTATTTTAGTAAACTTATTTCACTTGAAAAGTATAACGGTATTATAAAATTACAGTTAACTATCAAACCAAATATGAAACCAGTGTGTTTCCCAATGAAATATTCACTCTGCCACATGTCTTGATTTTAGGATTTTTTTTTCCACATTCTTGACACACAATTTCATATTGACTGCAGTCTTCGTGAAGCCAATAACTACATAAAAAAATACTGAAACCACTCGTCACATTATTTTGTTTCGTTATAGTTTTCTTCGCAACCAACACACTCATTTATATTTCACTCTTCTGGTGGACCATTGTCAACTTCCTGATTTAGAACTGAATAGTCGTTTTTACTTTCCAGTGAATGAAGCAGGCTTGAATTTCTTTTAGTTCGACTTCCTTTCCGCGTAGAAATATTGATGTTCCTCTTCTTTTGCAAGATGTGTTCTCCTGCGGCCATTTAGACTTTTTTCATTTCTTTCTTTCTTTTTTATTATTTAGATTGTTCTATTTCTGCTCTTTTGTTTCTGTTATTGGTATTCCTTTTGTATTCTTTTCTTCTCCTTTAGCACTGCTACGTTTTCAGTAGAGTTAAGAATTTAGGCTAAATGTGCTGGTTTACCCCTTCATCGTATTGATTTAGCTTACGTTACCAAGGGACTGGTGAAATATCACACAACACTTTAGTGCGTGTTAACAGTTTTGACAAAACTGCTTGCGGTATTTTTTCATGTGTAGAAAATTTATGTCTATTTACGTAAACTGTCTCATCATCGGAAATCTCAAGGGACGGTGAAATGATCACTGTTGATGCTCCTGGAATAGAAGTTTAAGAAGTCCCAGGAAAATGCGAGATGTTCTCTGTCAAAATTGCTGGGGAAAAAATTCGAAAAGTTCCTTGGGAATACGAAATTTTCTCTCCAGAATTTTCTGGAAGACGGGTTCTAGAATTAATGATACTTTGATCAGTTAGGCGTATGTTCAGTTTCCGGTTGGGTGCCACCTGAAGCTAGGATCTGTCCAATAGCGTTTGTAAAAAAAATCTTATTATGGGATGACATTAGGGTTGAAAGGTATTCATGTAGATTTGAATGCAGTGATGCAATTTGGAACAGATGCAGATTTGTTCCAGGCAGCACTCAGCATTTCTCCGAACTGTAGCCGTATCAGATTTCTTGAAGGATGGTTTGCCATGAAGTTGTTGCATGCCTTAAAGTAAATAGGTCTTAAGAGACATTTAAAATATCCGGTATAGTGGTTGTCAAAATAAGGGAACAGTAAAAACGGCAAATATTTCATTTTTAGTTAGATTTTACGTATTTAGGCATAATGTACTTAAATATAAAAAACTCCTGCCACATTCGACCACGAAATTAATTTTAAATTATTTATCGACTATTATTTTAATCACATTTCCCTCAAAATTTTTACTTTACACATATACAAGTATGCCATGTGCACAACTAACATATGTGGTCCATCTATCCCTAAAGGTGTCTGGCTCGTCTGTCCCAAAATTATGGGCGAGATGTAACTCTGAATAACTACCTACAGACTTCTTTGTATAACAAAGATCCACGTAAGCTACAGTATGCAGAAAGTTAAAATATACCCTTAACAATATGAATTTAACAAAATCCTGCATTACACAGTCAACACATTTTGTTATATAATGCATTAAAACGTTTTTCACCTTACTCGTTACATTATGCATGTTTTACATGTAAACTGTGTTACATAACATACCAAAAACGAAATCACGGCAGTTACGCGTCGACCACACTGGGTACTGCTGCATTATAGCGACTGGTTTATGAACTATTAACAGTGGTCCGTCTCTCCAGGTGGTCCATCTCTCCCGGAACTACCCAAAATGTATAAAAAATTGATTTTCTTAAACAACAGATTTTTATTTTTGTTAGTTTTTCTTAACTGTAATGTATGAGATGTGTGGCTAGTCAGCTGCCCTTTAATTCCCATAATAAAACCTTGGTTCGTATTACTAAACTTATTTTGTTAAATTACGTAACAGATTTATATTGTAGTATCCAGGTTCGTCAGCATCAAAAGTAAATATTTCTGGAGTTTTTCGTAGTTATTTAAGAGATGCTTGGTGTGGTTAAGTTCGTAAAATAACCACAGCCTATCTGTTGCCATAGGAGTGCCAGTTCACAGCGACACATTGCTGTCATAGTTTTCCAACCAGTAACGGTATTTTTTTACAAGAAAACTTTATACAATAGCGTGCATAATAAAAATTAGCTACTTCGATGGGTGAAAATAAAACAAATAACTCAGACAATTAAGTCTCTTTTAAACTGTAAAACGTGTAGTTAATAAAATGAAAAGGTAAATATGTAGTTGGGCGATATTTATTAAAAAAAAATTTAAATTCCGAAAATACTTTTATTCTATGCTTTTTAACTTCCTCTTTTCATAAAACCCGGCGGAGATAAGAAATTACAAATACTTTAGGAGATATCACCGTTCTTATTTTGCAATACAAGACCTGTGCAATCATTCGACCGACGAAAATTTTTTATTTTGCCGTGTGTTCGTGAATGCCTAATTAATTAAAATGGTCTATTAGGTCAGGTCAGTTACATTATAAATACTTTCAAACTAAGCGGACATTAAAAATAATATGAATTAATTTTAATGGTTGTTAATTTTAAAGTATTTATAATGTAACTGACCTGACCTAACAAACCGGGACAAAAGATGAACAGTAGGAACTCACGCAATTTTTTTTTACTTATTATTTGCTCAAAATTTTCCAAATAACGACTTAAACATTAAAATTTAAAACCCTATGTAACACGATAATGATACACGAATTCCAAGAACGACTACAACATCTAATGATCAAATGGCGGAAGTGACCGTTGTAATTACACACCGTTTTGAACAATTAATGAATAAATAATCACGTATTCGTTCATTTGAATATTGGCCTATCACGCAACTATCACGTGACAACATTCTCCAATAAAAAAAATTGATACTCGTAAAAAAGAAACAATGGTGAACGCCGCAAGAAAAAAAATTCATACTCGTAGACAAGAAATAATGTCTCAACGCCGCATGAATGCACAGGTATTGTGATGAAAATGAAAAAATTCGATATCTCCTAAAGTATTTAAAATTTCTTATCTCCGCCGGGTTTAATGAAAAGAGGAAGTTAAAGAGCACAGAATAAAAGTATTTTCGGAATTTAAATTTTTTTAACAAATATCGCCCAACTACATATTTACCAATGAAAATAAGCAATAGGTCTCTTTTTTCTTTAGGTTTTTTTTTACAAAACTGGTAAAAGTTAATTTTTGCAAATTCATGTGTAAGAGATATTTTAATAAAATCTTATATCCAAAATATATGCCCACTGAACAAGAAACAACATTTATTTCAACAGTAATACTGATTAAGTTCATAATATAATACATCATATGCAAACAAATTTTAAGTAATATACATGCGTTCTGATGATTCATTTTTAAAGAGAGACATACAATGACCAACATATTTGACATTTTGCAACTTTTAGAAGCAACACAGATGCTTAGCCAGAATTATTATGGAGTTGAAACATATTTTGTTTTATTCGAGTTCACCATCCGGTGAAGCAAAGCAATAGACATTATTAAGGGGGTCGATCTTTTTTGGATGCCTTGTTTGAAGTGAGGGTGCTAGGAAGTCAGTGTCTAGGTTAAGAGTCTGGGAAGTACTCTGTGAGACACGTCGTGGTTCTGAGGAATATTGGCGTGCAGCTCCTGTGCGCTGTGCGGACAGGCATGGCGATGTTTTCTTACAGACGGTGATTTTCCCTCGCGAAAGTTGCCGACCGGGAAGACGAGCGGAAAGGAAAAAGAGGCGCTCTAAAGCCCTCGTCCTGCGATTGGTTTGTCCCTACCCCTGTCCAAGAGGGGACACTGCTTACTGATTGGTGCTCGTGACCTTGCGACGTCATGTCTCCCCTCCATGCCAAGTTGCCTCCATGCGACCTATGGATATGCCAAGCTTCGGATTGTTCGTCGTTTACTTCATAGAGTAAGTAAAGGGAGAGGCGCCACTCCCATAGTAATGATCGTTTGCTTAAATTTGTAAACAAAACCCTTGCGATCATACCATTTCTTTGCAACTTGACAACGAAAAAATTACAGCCAGATACAACCTGAGAAAGGTTTAGCGCGTGATAGTTGGCACCTTTGTAGTCACCATATTTTATATTTTTTCGATAAAGGATACAGATATTGTGAAATTTCCTTATGTTAGTCCTTATAATGGGACGTTAAACTATTTCCGCAAAAGAAAAAAATTTCCGCAATAGAAAAAAATACCTTGGTTCAAGGTGGATTAGAACCTGCGAACACCAGGCCTGAGAATACTCGATTACTTACGCCTTTATCCGCACGACCACCATATCATTTTAGAAATTTGGTTACAAGTGTGTGATTTTATATATATATATATTTTTTTCTGCACTAGTAAAGTCCAAATTATATAATCAGATTGAAACTGATGATCGTTTAGTAATGAATTTTAATTCTGTTTATTATATTTATTTTCCACTATTATTTTTTTTTTTTAAATTTTCAAATTAAAAAACTACAGAAGTAGCTAGCAGGTAAAATGGAGAACAACAGGCCAACGTCCTCTAATTTTCGTTTTCGGCAATATGCCACGCAGCAATTTTAAAAATATAATCTGTCACTATCAAATCACATTATTACCACGATACAATACAAAGATGGCCGTAGGTAATTATAATAACTGGATATTTAATAAACTAAAGAGATCAAAATTTGTAATATTTTTTTTTCCCGATGTTGGTGAAACATGGTATGATCCAATTTTTAAGGATTCAGTTTGTCCTATCTACTTTCACCCCCCTGGTTTACTTTGTCTCATGGAAGAAGAAAAATGAACAAAAAATTTGAATGAACATACTGTACTTTCAATAGTCTAATAATAATAATCGCACAAGTAAACATTAGCTAAGAAATAAATCTTGTAAAATTTAATTTTTAGCGAAATAAAACGAACTGAAAAATTTGCATAGCTTTGATTTATTGAAATTGTTTAAAAGTAGCATGCAGTATTTTTCTGCATGCTGGCGTCATTTTTTTTTAATAACACAGGTGGAACACGTTCTGACATTTCAGATTGTGGCATGTTTACTTTTTTTTGTGGCAGGCCTGTGCTTACGTGCGTATTAGCCACAGGAGGATGAGAGACGGCAGTCTGCGAAGAAAAGAAGGTAATACCTATATAACATAAGACGAATGAAGTCACTAAAGTATTTAAAAAGCGTTTAAAAAGGAGTTTGTTATTTCACGAGTCATTTTACTCACGCACTCCCTGCAACATAAACTAAATTTAATTTTTTAATTTTGTGATTGCATTGCGTTCCCGTGAATTTTGGAGGCATTTAAAAAACACCAAAAAAAATGCTGGCCTTTAAAAAAAGTTACGGATAGAATTCTGTAAAACAAAAGATTCAGCAATGGAAGTTTACGTTCCTGAAATGTATCTGAAAGATTGTTGTGCTCCATGGGGTCACGTGACGGATGTTGAGCAAAAATTATCGCTTCTTGGTACAATTGGATTGAAAAATACTAATATTATATTATTTTATGTAACTAATGATAATTATAATAATTTATTATCAGCACCGATACCGCCACCGATACCTGATACTACAATGAACATTTATAACAACTGGCTATAATTTATAAATAAGTAGTTGAAACACAGTTTTTTTCTAATTATGTTCGAGAATGTCATCATTGTTTTTCAAAATCTAAACCGTAAGGAAGTTTATTGAAAAATGTGGATCAAATATTTATTAGGTAAACTTTAGCGATGAGAGATAAGGATAAAAAATTTAAACTTATCCAACTTAAAAATAGAAAAAAAAATTATTTTCAAATAAATTATATGCCAATCTTTGCCTGAATAATTTAACTGATGAAGAAGAGATTTCTGTAATATTTAAGTGAGGTTTTATATAATGTAGTAATTCATGTACTTGTACTTTTTCTATAAACATTAATTTTTGTCTTCGTTATATACCTTTAGTCTTTTTCTGGAACAATGTAATACTTTATTTTGTATTTGAGTGTATTGCTCGGTTTAACTTTAAACTTTATGAAAACTTACGTAAGATTTCTTAAATTATTTTTATTTATTTATCAATTTAACCGCTCGTAGATTGCACACAAGCTGGTTTTTTTTGTGAGAGCTAAATTTAACTGTTTAATTTAGTGAGTTATGATCAAAGTATAAAAAAAAAATAGGAAATGCAATTTATTATTATTATTATTATTATTATTATTATTATTATGTGTGTAGAACTGATGTGGTACGAAAATAAACGCTTATTGACGTACGTGTTGAATTAGGTGGCCGACCGAACGCATGGCGGGTAGGACGTAGAGGAGGGTGGAAGGGGGGGGGGCCTACTTCCTGCGGCGGCCCAGGAAGCGGATGTTGGTGAAGATGGCGCTGGCGGGGCGGCGGCGGTTGCAGAAGCTGACTGTGCGGCGCGTGTCTCCGGCGCGCGCCGCGTGTAGCGCCACGAGCAGCTGGAACACGTCCTCGCGGCTGGGGTTGCACATGTAGCGGTTGTCGTCCGCCGAGGCGGCGCCCCGGCCGCGCGCGTTCTGCCGCTTCCAGGGGTAGCGGCGGTAGTAGCGCGAGCGCTTCCAGGGCGCGGCACCGAGGGGGTAGTCTCCATCCCCGCCCTCCCCGGCCTCCTCGTACACCAGCGGGCCTGCCCCCTCGCCCCCCTCGCGCAGCAGCAGCCACAGGTAGGCGGCCAGCCCCTGCAGGTCTCCGTCCTTCAGCTCGAGGTCCGCCGCGGCGCCTGCAACCCGCATCACGTCTCAACCCACGCATTACACACGTACCTTTGTTATTGACTACAAACTAGTTAATAGTTTATCATTGAATTACTTTTATTGAATCTGTAGTTTATTATTGAATATTTGTCTGTCTGTTTGTTTGTTCGCGTATCGCGCCAAAACTACTGGACTGTTTCTGATGAAAGGTTTTGTGTTTAAAAGCTAATAATTAGAATTGGAAAAGCTGGTGTATATGTGTGTGTGTGTGTGTGTATATATATATATATATATATATATATATATATATATATATACTAGCTGCAGTACCCAGCATTGCCCGGGCTGAACACAGGGTGAAGGGGACCTGTTTCGAAATCAGATGTAGTTAGTAATTGTCTTCTTATTCGAATGTCAATTGGTGTGCAAAATAATTTATATCACTTTCAGATCCCGACAGACGTTGTTCCACCAGTGTATAGTTATTTACATGTATGTATCTAAAAAATTGGTGGTCTGTATGTAATATAGATTCTATAAAGCACTATAGAAAAAAGATGAAAACTAAGAGATTATTAATATTGAAAACATTCCATTATCTAGCTAATGCTTGGCATGCATTGCAATGCCTCATTCAGTTTTATTTTGTAATATGTTTGAAGTAGTTACACATATAAAAATCATCTATCCATCTCTCTAAATATATATTTATCTCTATCTACATCTATATATATCTATGTATCTCTCTATCTCTATTGATCAATGTATATCTACATATATACATATATACCTCCCACTATCTCTATCTCTTCTATATATAAATCTCTATATAGCTCTATACATCTATATATCTCTTTATCTAACCCATTTCATTCTCTATACCTCGCTCTATCTCAACTTATCTCTCCGGCTCTCTCTTTCTCACTCTATATATATACACAGATAAGTATTTATATGTCTCTCTTTTATATTTAAATCAATTGTGTCATGCGTGCGCACTTGTACAAAAAAGACGAAGTGCCGCTATATAATATGAAATAAACACATTTTTTGGCACGATTCGTGCTCCAACTATTGAAAAATAGTTATACCGTCTCAGAAACCTTCATGGACATGCGCATAACAAATCACCAAAATTTCATCGCAATCGGATGAATGGTATAGGAACGCATTCGGCACAAACAAACGAAAATTAAAAACTTGACAAACGCATCAAACGATGGGGCGTTTAAAATTCAAGGAAACTCTATCTATTGACGAAGTTAAGAACAAAACTGTTATTAGCGCCTTTATTTTGCTAGCCACTGCGAGCTCCACTAAGCGGACTGGTCTCACCAAGGAGAAAAATATTAATTTACCAGACCTTACTATGTGTATGAGAAATGACACTCACTCACTATTTGTATGTCTATGGCCTATGATTTTTTCTGTTATAAAATGAAATTATCACTTTTTCACTCCCTTAGGGATAAAATTTCATATAAATATGTGGTCTACGTGTTAATACAGATTATGAGCTCGCTGTAGGCCAAATTTCATCCATATCCGTTCAGTCGTTCTGGCGTGATTGAGTAACAAACATCCATCCATCGAAACTTTCACATTTATAATATTAGTGGGATATTAATTCGCTAAGACGACGGGAGCCGGCAATATGGGAATAAAACCATTTTTTTTTACAAACGAGTACAATTAATATAAGGTGATCTCCCATCTCTACCAACACCCACTTCTACCAATACTGCTGTGCACCACATAAATAATCTAATTTATTTATTCTATCATGAACAAAGGTAGAGATACCGAAAGAGTGATAGAGAGATCGAGATATAGAGAGATATATGGAGAGAAATAGAGTGAGATTTATAGAGGGACACATAGAGAAAGATAGTAAGATGTAGATGTTGTATATGTGTAACTATTTAAAACAAATTGCAAAATAATTGAAAGAGGCTTTAAACGCATGCCGGGCATTAGATATTTGCAAATAAAAACTTCACTTTCCTAACTAGAGATAGCATATTTAAATATTTTCTCATCCATGATCTGCCTACTTAGTATAAGAATTGTGAACGTGTTGTCCTTTGTTTAGAACCACTTCTAACGTTCCCTGAATGTTGTGCTTTCTTCCAATCAACAATTACTTCATTCTTCTTTCACACATTTCTGTACTAGACTTTAAAACCTTAATCATTTAATTTACAATTAAATGCCAATACATTTTTATGTATCGTAAACTGGTGTAATTCCTTGAACATTTTTGCTAAATTTAGTATAATTCATTGAAGAATCAGTGAAAATAACTCATAAATCAGTGAACCTAGATACTCAAATGAACTACAGAGCTTCACCGATTAATTTAGAGCGAGTTAGGCATATTTGCAATTTAATTGGTGTTTTTGAGCACTTTATTATAAAATGTGGAGAGCAGCAATAGAGATTCTCAAGTTTAGGAAATTATTAATTTTTTTTAATATATGGCATTAACATTCATGTGTATATCATATGGGCTATTACAAAGGAAGTTACGTAGTCACATTTGTAGTATTTTTAAATAATGCATATGTTTCTCCTAGTAAATCTATATTATTGTGACAGTTTTTAGATCTGATATTAATGCTGCTGTACATTGTTGAACTAATTCATTGTAATTGTATGCATAATGAATAAAAATATATCACATCTAGAGGAAACTCATATAATAAAAACTTTACCTAAATCACTCTCATTCTAATGGCCCAATACGTGAGTTATATATTTCAACCAGTCCTATAGTAGAAATATATTCCTCTTTCTCTTTATCAATTCATCCTTCTCTTTTCTCTTTAAAGCTTTAAAGGTTACACTTAATAAACTTCCATTAAAATGTAATGGGACGTTACGTGGTTAAACATATTTATCTCCTCTACACCGAGAATTTTATTACCACACATTTAAGTTTAGTTTAAACACTTTGTAAAATAACCTGCTGTCAATTTTATTTGCTTGTTGTTACTGATGTAAAGTGTAAACTTAAATTTAATTCAACCAAATGCAAATAAAATTTGATTTGCAAATTGCCTTTTAGCAAACTCAACACTGTATTCATCATAAAATGTGTAACAAAGAGAAAATACTGTTCGATTAGCACATATATTCGATCTTTTGGTTAAAATAGCTTTGATACCCGGTATTGTAGAGTCACTAATGAATTTTATTTATTTTTTATGCGCACTTTGTTGTGTAAACATTAACTTACACGCAAATTCATTAATTGTTTAAAGCTTAGAAAGTTTGTCACCGAATGGCGTTAAATATCTCAGTGAAAAATGTGCTGAGTAAATTAAGTTTGTTCATGTGGATAAACCCGTAACATGGAATATCGGTATCCAACATCCCCTTCGCCAGTAACCTTCTATAGTCGCGGCCGTTTGACATTTAGCTACCCGCGGAAATTTCGCTCGGGACCAACTTGGCAGGACCACACGCTCAGTTAGGTCAGCGCAGCCATAGCGCTTCACTTCCGCGAAGTGTTCCCTCGCCAGCGGTGGTCGCGGCATGGGGCTCGGTTCTGAAATGCACTGGCCTCCCGCTCAATACAACCCGTCTTCCGCCAGTTTCGGTATTCTCAAACCACAAAAACACGGGTAGGCGACGTCACGACTCCCGCCTACTTGCCGTAGCCTACGAGCACTGCGGACTACTAGGCTGTACCACTAGTGTTGAATGCTGGGAAATAGCGTTATTATTTCCCTATAGACCCACGAGCCGAGGCTGTCAAGATGGCGGACTCGCGTGTGGCAGCACGCACCCGCATGTTCGCGTTTCTGGACATCGGGAAACGTACCAAACTATTGGTGTATCAATTAAATATATTTTGTGAACTTTTATTAATTTAATATGAAAAATAAACACTACTTTAATAATTCGTGAATAAACTAGCTTCATTACATTTAAGAGGTAACGTCTGAAAAGTTGTAGGTTATGTGCGCCTATAGCACATCGGTAAAGTGCATAGTGCCAATGAACTAAAGATGAAGCTCAAGACATGTTTTAGACCCTGTCATTGCATTTTATGTTTTCATTTTGTATATACTTCATTATTAAATTATATATACTTTACCTTATGCAAAAATATTATTATCAATAGTATTTATTTCTCTACTTGCTCTAATACCTTTTAATATATATTTCTGCACATTTGTTCTGTTATTTGATACTGGCGGAAGGCTGGCAGTCGTGAGAAGCGCGTGCGGCGAGCGAAGCCATCATTTCACAGACGAGAGAGCCACACCCGAAGTTCTCCGAAGTTCATGCTCGCTTTTTTTTCCGTACCACAACAGTTGTGTTTATTTGGGATGTAGCTTACTCATACGTCATTCTATCATTCTATCTCTTTGTATAAACCGCTGTGGCATTAAATTTTCCGGTCGCAAATAACTTTTTAATATGTAGCTATCCAGCGCTATGAAATCGTTTACACGATTTCACAGTATCTTAAGTGTAGCTATCCTAACCAAATCAACCGTCCACAATGTTTTAAAGTATTTATAATGTAGCTTACCTAACGTAAATGACCATTAGTTATCATGAGTTGTCCAAAATAAACATTCACGGACACACGGCAAACGAATAATATGGCGGCAGAAGTATGTAAATGGGCATACTAGATCAGGGTTCAGGGTGTGGTGCAGGTGCCGGCGTCCGCCATCTTGGATTTGTGACGTCACGGCGGCAAAAATTCCTCAAAAGTCCTCAAAAATGACTCAAAATGACTCAAAATTTCCCGTTTTTAGAAAAAAATTCCCGTTTTCGAGGGAAAAATTCCCGTTTCGAGGGAAAATTTCCCGTTTTATTCCTCAAAAATCCCAGCGGCTAGAAATGTCCTGATAGAGGCTTAAGCATCCTTAACTCAAGCCTCAGTTAAGCCTCTATCAGGATGTGACCTTGACCTTTGACCTTGACCCCGACGGCCATCTTGAATCCACCATCTTGGATGACGTCATTTCGTTTTCTCGAACATTCCGGCATTGTGTTATCCGCCATTTTGAATTATGACGTCATCGTTGCAATTTACTTTACGGCCACCATCTTTAAATTTATTATCCGATTTTAATGAAAAAAAATTTTAAATTATAAATATTAAATAATAAAATTTTTAATAAAATATTTAAAAAACAAACATTTACGACACGGAGTTCGGAGTCCTCGGTTCGAACCCGGTGAGGGCAAAAAAAATAAAAATGGTGACCGATCCTTCCCCTGTGGCGGGGGGTGCTGACAGACTGACCCCCACCACTTATGTCAATGCACATATACCATCAGGTAGTATGACGTCATGTCCGCCATCTTGAAATTTGGATGCCATCTTGAAAATCTTTATTTATTATCCGATTTTAATGAAAAAAATTCCAAAATTCATCAAAAAATTAACGTATTTGAATTCTGTTTGATTATATCGATGTACGTCCTTGGTTCGATTCCCGACGAGAGTAAACAGTCGATCCTTCCTCCATGAAAGCTACCTAGACTGATCTATCACCACCAATACCAAGGTATATATCGTCAACTGGTATGACATCATGTCCGCCATCTTGTCTTCATCCACTGGAGACCACCATCTTGTTTTCGTCTGCTAGAGTGTGCCGATAACATGTAGTATAATTATCTGGTCACCACACCTTTGACCTTGACCTTGAACTTTGACCTTGACCTTGAACTTTGACCTTGACCTTGAAATTTGACCTTGACCTTGAAATTTAACCTTGACCTTGAAATTTGGCCTTGACCTTGAACTTTGACCTTAACCTTGAAATTTGACCTTGACCTTGAAATTTGACCTTGACCTTGAAATTTGACCATGACCTTGAAATTTGACCTTGACCTTGAAATTTGACCTTGACCTAGAAATTTGACCTTGACCTTGAAATTTGACTTTTACCTTGAAATTTTACTTTGTCCTTGAAATTTGACTTTGTCCTTGATGTCCATCACGGATCCGTCATTTTATGTTCAGTACATGCTACCAGGAGCGACCACCTGCTGGAGTACACCATCTTGTGCGTGTACTCGTATTACCATCATGCTAGTTTTATTCTAACATGCTACAGTGCAGTAATCATTTATTATTACTGAGGTACCCACCATCTTGAAATTTGACCGCCATCTTGAAATCATGTAATTATTTAGCTAGAAATGCGGGAAAAATTCCAATAGTCTCCGAAAAAATCATTTATTAATTTACAAATCGAATCGATGGATCCCTGTCCACGGTTCGTTTCTTGACCAGAGACAGTTGTAACTAATTATTAAATAAATGTTAGGTTCTGTTTTCCATTACCTTTCGCAGAGTTTATTAATCATTCACTCTACGAAAATCAACTCAAGTCAATATACCGGACCAACGAAAAGACAGCTCATTTGGAAGCACCGACAACGAAAAGGCAGCACATTTGGAAGCACCGACAACGAAAAGGCAGCACATTTGGAAGCACCGACAACGTAAAGGCAGCACATTTGGAAGCACCGACAACGAAAAGGCAGCACATTTGGAAGCACCGACAACGAAAAGGCAGCACATTTGGAAGCACCGACAACGAAAAGGCAGCACATTCGGAAGCACCGACAACATAAAGGCAGCACATTTGGAAGCACCGACAACGTAAAGACAGCACATTTGGAAGCACCGACAACGTAAAGGCAGCACATTTGGAAGCGCCGACAACGTAAAGGCAGCACTTTTGGAAGCACCGACAACGTAAAGGCAGCACATTTGGAAGCACCGACAACGTAAAGGCAGCACATTTGGAAGCACCGACAACGTAAAGACAGCACATTTGGAAGCACCGTCAACGAAAAGGCAGCACATTTGGAAGCACCGACAACGAAAAGGCAGCACATTTGGAAGCACCGACAACGAAAAGGCAGCACATTTGGAAGCACCGTCAACGTAAAGGCAACATATTTGGAAGCACCGACAACGAAAAGGCAGCACATTTCGAAGCACCGACAACGAAAAGGCAGCACATTTGGAAGCACCGACAACGAAAAGGCAGCACATTTGGAAGCACCGCCAACGAAAAGGCAGCAAAGTTTGTATGCATCATCGAATAAGGAAGCACATTTGGAAGCTCCATCAACTAAAAAAGGCAAAAAGGAAGCACAAGTTACGAGATCTAAGTCTTAGTAAGAAATCATAATACAAGAAATAAAAACATTACATTCTTATAATTTAAATTATTTATTTTATTGCTTTACATTATACAAATGCAAGTAAAACAAGTCATTATTGTATGTAGCCAGCATTCCTCAGTTCCTTGTACAAGAACTCTATCTTTGCTCAACAATGATAAGTTTACAAGCTAGCAGAAACTGTTTATGCATTTTTTTTATTTTTTTATTAATTTATTTTTATATTTAAATATTTTTTCTTGTAATTTTATGATATCAAAGAAAACATGTGGTGGTTTTCTCTGTGTGCTTCCGATTAATCTGGTCAATATTATGATGGTTTTCTCCGTGTGCTTCCGATTATAATTGTTAATATTATGGTGGTTTTCTCAGTGTGCTCCTGATTATTCTTGACAATATTTTGATGGTTTTTCCCGTGTTCTTGCAATCATTCCTGTGGTTTCTTCAAGTGTTTCTGACTATTCTGAGAAACCGCTCTCTGCATGGATTTTTTTTGGTCTAATGAGACATGTCATTTTATTTGGAGTTACATTTAATTCGATAATTTCTGCTACTAAATCAAAACTTGCAATATTTTTATCAGGTGGAATTAACAAATATCATTACTCAGTCAAATTAATATTACGCCATGAGACATCTGTGGAGCACCAACATGCAAGACGAACTTCCTTTTCCTTGGAGTCTAGCGAAGCCATCCTTCTTTTGCGATCGTTAGTGAGCATCCCGCATCCCGCATAAAAGAACTAAATATTATTTACCTGCAAGCAAAATGTGGCGACATCTGTTGTTGAAAAGCAGAACTACATGCTTAAAGTACTTTTGCATGAGATATATTAATTCTCGCTGATGAAATATGAAAAAATTTCTATTTAAGTATTGAATCTAATTTAAAACACTCAATTGGTATCTGGCATTAGTCTCAGTAACTAATATGAATTCCGATTTGGGATCTGACGCTGTATCGAAAGAACATAGGTGTAAGTTTTGCAGTAAAGAGTTTATCTTGAGAAAGAATAAAAGACAACACGAGAAGAATGACTGTGTTAAAAATCCACTGCGCAATATGATAAGTTGTGTTCGATGTAGCAAGTCGTTTACGCGGAGAGAGAGCCTAAAAAGACATGGCAGAACTTGTAGCGCCAAGCCTGCGTACAAGCTAGAGGACAACGATGAATCTACTAGCCTAAGGAAGAGTGATCTGCATTACAACAATAATTTTCTTGGATCTTCTGATCTCGACAAACAACTTAAATTGAAGAAGGTTGATGATTTACGGAAGAATGAAGACAATGGAAGAATCCTTAACGTGAAAAGTGAGAATATATTCCAGCCGAATTCAAGTAGATCTTTCCTACTTTGTAAAAATGATGGACTCCTAAAAAGGAAGCATGAAGACGATGAAGACACTTCAACATCATCAACATCGAATTATTACGGTAAATTGGGTGAAGACGATTCCTTCTACGGTGATTGTTACAGTGACTCTGAGGCTGTTGACAAAGACATAGACTATGATGAAGCACCTAAAGCTGCCAAGATCGAAGAATGTGGTGGTGGTGTCCTAAGACCGAAACGGCGGAAACGACGTGATATATTAAATAAATCTGATCAAGCTTGTGATGATCACCGTCTCAAACATGAAAGTAACCCTGAGGTTGGTGGTAAAACGGAAGACACCAGAGATCATAATTTTTATTATAAAGGTGCAAGGAAGATGGTGGTAGAAGAGAATGATTACACATCATGGAAAGATCCAAACATATTGGTTGACCGGCTAAGACTTCTACATGGTTCGCTTTGTGCAGGAAACTATTCGTGCATCAAAGAAATATCCTTCATACTCAAGGAACTGAGGAATGCTGGCTACATACAATAATGACTTGTTTTACTTGCATTTGTATAATGTAAAGCAATAAAATAAATAATTTAAATTATAAGAATGTAATGTTTTTATTTCTTGTATTATGATTTCTTACTAAGACTTAGATCTCGTAACTTGTGCTTCCTTTTTGCCTTTTTTAGTTAATGGAGCTTCCAAATGTGCTTCCTTATTCGATGATGCATACAAACTGTGCTGCCTTTTCGTTGGCGGTGCTTCCAAATGTGCTGCCTTTTCGTTGTCGGTGCTTCCAAATGTGCTGCCTTTTCGTTGTCGGTGCTTCGAAATGTGCTGCCTTTTCGTTGTCGGTGCTTCCAAATGTGTTGCCTTTACGTTGACGGTGCTTCCAAATGTGCTGCCTTTTCGTTGTCGGTGCTTCGAAATGTGCTGCCTTTTCGTTGTCGGTGCTTCCAAATATGTTGCCTTTACGTTGACGGTGCTTCCAAATGTGCTGCCTTTTCGTTGACGGTGCTTCCAAATGTGCTGTCTTTACGTTGTCGGTGCTTCCAAATGTGCTGCCTTTACGTTGTCGGCGCTTCCAAATGTGCTGCCTTTACGTTGTCGGTGCTTCCAAATGTGCTGCCTTTACGTTGTCGGCGCTTCCAAATGTGCTGCCTTTACGTTGTCGGTGCTTCCAAATGTGCTGTCTTTACGTTGTCGGTGCTTCCAAATGTGCTGCCTTTACGTTGTCGGTGCTTCCGAATGTGCTGCCTTTTCGTTGTCGGTGCTTCCAAATGTGCTGCCTTTTCGTTGTCGGTGCTTCCAAATGTGCTGCCTTTTCGTTGTCGGTGCTTCCAAATGTGCTGCCTTTTCGTTGTCGGTGCTTCCATATGTGCTGCCTTTTCGTTGTCGGTGCTTCCAAATGTGCTGCCTTTTCGTTGTTGGTGCTTCCATATATGCTGCCTTTTCGTTGTCGGTGCTTCCAAATGTGCTGCTTTTTTGTTGTCGGTGCTTCCAAATGTGCTGCCTTTACGTTGTCGGTGCTTCCAAATGTGCTGCCTTTACGTTGTCGGTGCTTCCAAATGTGCTGCCTTTTCGTTGTCGGTGCTTCCAAATGTGCTGCCTTTTCGTTGTCGGTGCTTCCAAATGTGCTGCCTTTTCGTTGTCGGTGCTTCCAAATGTGCTGCCTTTACGTTGTCGGTGCTTCCATATGTGCTGCCTTTTCGTTGTCGGTGCTTCCAAATGTGCTGTCTTTTCGTTGGTGGTGCTGTCTTTTCGTTGTCGGTGCTTCCTTTTTTGTTGATTGCGCGTAGTACAAAATGTAGTGATTGAATATTTACTAGTTTATCACCTCTTGGTGTTACTAAAATATTTTACAAGGTTACTTGGTCCTTTAGAATGTATAAAAATGTCACGATGGATTACGAAGGTCATGTGGTCCTGAAATGACTAGCCTATACGTCTGATAATGACATGACTCGGTCTCATGGACTGAAGGCAATTGATCTATATGTGTGGCTTTGTACATTAACGGCTTTTATGTTATTCAGATTATTGAAAAATTAGACTTTCATAATAGGCTAATTGGCACTGATTTAATTCGTTGGTCCGGTATATTGACATGAGTTGATTTTCGTAGAGTGAATGATTAATAAACTCTGCGAAAGGTAATGGAAAACAGAACCTAACATTTATTTAATAATTAGTTACAACTGTCTCTGGTCAAGAATATAACCGTGGACAGGGATCCATCGATTCGATTTGTAAATTAATAAATGATTTTTTCGGAGACTATTGGAATTTTTCCCGCATTTCTAGCTAAATAATTACATGATTTCAAGATGGCGGTCAAATTTCAAGATGGTGGGTACCTCAGTAATAATAAATGATTACTGCACTGTAGCATGTTAGAATAAAACTAGCATGATGGTAATACGAGTACACGCACAAGATGGTGTACTCCAGCAGGTGGTCGCTCCTGGTAGCATGTACTGAACATAAAATGACGGATCCGTGATGGACATCAAGGACAAAGTCAAATTTCAAGGACAAAGTAAAATTTCAAGGTAAAAGTCAAATTTCAAGGTCAAGGTCAAATTTGTAGGTCAAGGTCAAATTTCAAGGTCAAGGTCAAATTTCAAGGTCATGGTCAAATTTCAAGGTCAAGGTCAAATTTTAAGGTCAAGGTCAAATTTCAAGGTTAAGGTCAAAGTTCAAGGTCAAGGTCAAATTTCAAGGTCAAGGTCAAATTTCAAGGTCAAGGTCAAAGTTCAAGGTCAAGGTCAAAGTTCAAGGTCAAGGTCAAAGGTGTGGTGACCAGATAATTATACTACATGTTATCGGCACACTCTAGCAGACGAAAACAAGATGGTGGTCTCCAGTGGATGAAGACAAGATGGCGGACATGATGTCATACCAGTTGACGATATATACCTTGGTATTGGTGGTGATAGATCAGTCTAGGTAGCTTTCATGGAGGAAGGATCGACTGTTTACTCTCGTCGGGAATCGAACCAAGGACGTACATCGATATAATCAAACAGAATTCAAATACGTTAATTTTTTGATGAATTTTGGAATTTTTTTCATTAAAATCGGATAATAAATAAAGATTTTCAAGATGGCATCCAAATTTCAAGATGGCGGACATGACGTCATACTACCTGATGGTATATGTGCATTGACATAAGTGGTGGGGGTCAGTCTGTCAGCACCCCCCGCCACAGGGGAAGGATCGGTCACCATTTTTATTTTTTTTGCCCTCACCGGGTTCGAACCGAGGACTCCGAACTCCGTGTCGTAAATGTTTGTTTTTTAAATATTTTATTAAAAATTTTATTATTTAATATTTATAATTTAAAATTTTTTTTTCATTAAAATCGGATAATAAATTTAAAGATGGTGGCTGTAACGTAAATTGCAACGATTACGTCATAATTCAAAATGGCGGATAACACAATGCCGGAATGTTCGAGAAAACGAAATGACGTCATCCAAGATGGTGGATTCAAGATGGCCGTCGGGGTCAAGGTCAAAGGTCAAGGTCACATCCTGATAGAGGCTTAACTGAGGCTTGAGTTAAGGATGCTTAAGCCTCTATCAGGACATTTCTAGCCGCTGGGATTTTTGAGGAATAAAACGGGAAATTTTCCCTCGAAACGGGAATTTTTCCCTCGAAAACGGGAATTTTTTTCTTAAAACGGGAAATTTTGAGTCATTTTGAGTCATTTTTGAGGACTTTTGAGGAATTTTTGCCGCCGTGACGTCACAAATCCAAGATGGCGGACGCCGGCACCGGCACCACACCCTGAACCCTGATCTAGTATGCCCATTTACATACTACTGGCGGCGTAAAAATAAATACCGTTGCCTTGTTTATGGTCTTTCCTTTCATCAACACCGCCATATTTATTTACAATGAACGAAAAAAAAACCCGAAGATGCACGATCGGGTGTTTGTCTCTCTCGTCCGTGGAAAGAAGGCTTCCCGTGCGGCGAGGGTGGGGCGTGCTGACCTGCGTCGGGCCCAGGCTGCGCCGGCCCCAGGTCTCCCTCGGCGAGCTCTGCGCAGACGCAGCAGTGGGTCGTCAGCAGCAGCAGCGCGCCGGCCGTCAGCAGGCCGTGGGCTCCGTGCCTGCGACAAGAGCGCCCGTCAGGCGCCACGCACACCGCCTCCGCCTCCACTCACCACGTATACGGCACTTGGTAGCGGTGATTACCTGAGTGTGTAACCACGGTACTGCCATCTATTCACAAAGCCTATCAAAAGCCTGGATGAATATTTTTTCCAAGTATGTTTTCGCTTTTATAGGGGCCAATCATTACATAGTTTAAAATTTACGTCTGCCGATAACATGATTTAGTAAAGATCGCAGGCTTTCACGGCCATTGTCTGCATTTTCTTGGCGCCTGGGTGTAGGCTTTGTCAGGTAATCGTCTTGCGACGTTTCAGCAGTAATTGCAGCTGCCATCATCGGGTAGACAATTACCTGACAAGGCCTACACCCAGAAGCCAAGAAAATGAACATGATTCAGTACCTACTTGTCGTAGTTGCTCCGGCAACTAATTTTAGCCGCGGGTGCGGATACTACGTGTGATTTACGTCGAAAACTGCAGTTAAAACACAATTTGCGTATATTTGTCACGCTCGGCACTGTTACATTTCGTATCCGAGTTTGGTATTTTAAGTGTACTTGGAGCATGAGAACACATGAATTTGCTCGTTACCAATGTTAGCTATTACACATCTCTGGCGAATACTAAAAGACTTAAACACTTTTATTTTTATAATTATAGTCTCTCGTTATTACCAAGAATTAATGAAAGGTTTTTCACATAAATGTTACACTTTACCTCTCTTGCATTTTTTTGGTCAAAAATTTCGAACATATATTTACTAAGCATAATATAACGAGTTTAAAACGTCGCGCAACACTGTAAATATGCGTTGAATATATCATTGTCAGTAGAGGGAAATAGCCGATATGGGTCTAATGTTATTCTTATGGAACTACGGCTTGATGGCTTGTTGTCTTTCCAATCGTTAGGAATCGACCATAATCGGGCGTGTCCGCTGCTCGTTGACTATGATCTAAACCTCGGCTGCTAAAATAACTGACGCCACATTCAACATCTTGGAATACGCCATTTCGAAAATATGTAATTTATAGTAAGAAACTTGGAAAAAACTAAAAAGCCTACAAAAAATGGCTTATTAAAATAATTATTAATTCTATTGATTACTTTCCTTGGTTCGATCTTTGACTGATGCCAAAAAGTTAATTTCAGGTACTAAAATATGGATTCAATAAAATATTATGAAAAATCCTAAAAGAGCTTAAATTCCTCATCCACCAGACCTCAGTAAGGTACCGACGGCATCTTGGAAATTCGGAAAAAAATAATAAAAAATTCGCTTGTCAAAAAATTTATTTATACGATTGAATTCTGTCCTTGGTTCTATCCTGGACTAAAGCAAAAAATAATAATATCAGGTAAAAAAAATTATTCAATAAAATTTAGCAAAAAAATCCTTAAACTGCTTAATATTTCATCCAACAACCTTCAGTAAGCTACCGATGCATCTTGGCCGCAATCTTAAAAATCTGTAAATTTTAAGCTAGAAATTCGGGAAAAATTCCAAAAATCATTAAAATAATAGTTTTTTTAAAATAATTATTTATTCAGTCGATTTCCATCATTGTTACGATCCCTGCTTGTTGCAATAAATTAAATTTAATGAAAATAAAAAAGAGACAGGTTCAAGAAACAAACAAAATAACAAATAAAAATTTATTACATAATTTATACAAGTACTAGCTGCCCAACCCGGCTTCGCACGGCTATACTAATGGAAAAAAAATCTGCCACATCTCCCATTTACAGTAATAGTAAATAAAAAAAATCAGTAAAAATTTATTACAATGCTGTATAATGTACCGGAGAGAAAATGAATAGCACCGATGGTTTCCCGACTCGTGCACGCAACGTACAACTGATGTACCCGTACTTCGCTACGGCAGTCTACAGGCAGATCACTCTTGCGCCGCTCATTATATATGCCCCTCCTTGTGGGTACGCCACTGCCGTGTGATGCCCGTTGCCATGGAGACGCAGAAGGCATGAATAATGCAAAATCCTGTTCTCATGCAGACAAAGTACCCATTGTTGCCTAGTTTTATCCACCCATGGGATCTAATTTTCGGAAAATGTCATCCTGCGTAACATAAGGAACATTACTGTGAAGTTTCAAGTCTGTAAAATATATATACTTTAAAAAAAGGACAATTTTTGATATTAGAAGTACCCGCAAAATTTCAACGGTGATGAGGAAATAGTCGTTGCCATAGAGACGAATGAAGCATCAACAAAGCAACAGCCGTTGCCATGGTGATTTCCTACCAAAAACTGGAAATTTTGATATATTACGCCTCCGAAACTCCCCTTGGGATCGGATTTCCGCAGAATCCGTTCTTGGTGAGCGTCTACATCACAAAATGTGTAACTATGCCAAATTTCAAGTCAATCGGATGTATAGTTTTAGAGATCTCGTGATGAGTGAGTCAGTGAGTGGTATTTCGCTTTTATATATATATATATATATATACATATATATATATATATATATATACAAGTCCTTGTCAGAATTATATATATATATATATATATATATATATATATATATATATATATATATACAAGTCCTTGTCAGAATTGTAACGGGAGAGGAAAATTATTGATGGTCCGAAAAATGAAAATTAATTTAAAATAATAAAAATAATTCTAGTAAAATAAATCAGTGAGTGGTATTTCGCTTGTGTTTATATATATACACATATATACAAGTACTTGTCAGAATTGTAACAGGAAAGGAAAATTATTGATGGTCCGAAAAATGAAAATTAATTAAAAACAATAAAAATAATTCTAGTAAAAGAAACGAAACAAATTAAACACAGAGAGAGGAAAAAAAAAACAATAGTTTAGGTTTGCGATTTAAAGTGATAAAAAGTATTTAAATACTAATTGAACTCTTATGAGGGTACTGATTGCTTCGTTATTAATATCACACGGATGTTTTTTACTTGTATGGGAAAATTAAGAATGATAAGGCATATAGTGCGTGGCAACAATGTTAATAGGCAATAGGAAATAAACTTCTAGTGCCTGCGGGATTGTCAACACACACGTCGTACGTGTACTGCATGTTGTATCTAACCCCCTCCAACGCATTTGATTCTAAATTGGACTTTTAGTAAGGATACCTAATATTATTGATAATATAATATAGCCTATAGCTTCCTCGATAAATGTACTATCCAACACTGAAAGAATTTTTCAAATCGGACCAGTGGTTCCTGAGTTTAGCGCGTTCAAACAAACAAACGAACAAACTCTTCAGCTTTATAATATTCGTATAGATAAACAAGGAAATAACTACCGCTTTACGTTTTTTAAACGCTTTTTAGAAGGCGAAGCGTGTCCTTTGCATGCCTTGACATGTGTTTTCAGGAAATCTCTACATTACAGTCTATTAACCAGCCACGTCCAGTAGGTAGCTGGTACTTCTGTTCAGTAGCCAGGCACGTAATCGACGGCCAGATACATTAAGTTTGTGGCCGACATGTCCAGTTATCAGCTGGGCATGTACAGTCAGAGACCAGGCACGACCAATTGTTGGCTAGACACATCAAATTGGTGTAATGGTACGCCTAGTTGATGGCCAGGCACGTCTATTTAGTGGCCAGGAAAGCACACCAAGTAGATGGCAAGACGCATGCAGTTGGTAGCTAGGCATATATATTCAGTAGCCAGACCCTTAATAATTGGCGGCCAGGTACATTCAGTTTGTGGCGAAAATGTCCAGTTATCAGCTAGGAATGTCCGGTAGGCGACAAGGCACGACCATTTGTTGGATATACACATCAAGTTGGTGGCAAGGTACGTCCAATCGGTGGCCAGGTACGTCTATTTAGTGGCCAGGAACGCACGTCCAGTAGGTGGCAAGGCTATTCCAGATGGTGGCATATGGCGTATTCAACGATCAGGCATGTAAAGTAGGTGGCAAGGCACGTCGAGACGGTAGCCAGTCACATCTTTTCAGTGCTCAGGCACAAAATTAGTGGTCGGAATAATTCAGTTGGCTAGACACGTATATTTGGTGGTTCGGTACTGCTGGTCTGTGTTCAGGCTAACACGATATGTTGGTGGCCAGACACGTGCAGTATTTGATGGATAGACACCTTCAGTCTGTGGCCAGCCATGTCAGAAAGGTTATAAAGACAGATCAGGCCAGTTGGTTGCCAGCCATATCCATTTTGTGGCGAGCCACGTTGGATAGGTAGGAAAGACATGTCCTATTAATAGTTAGACACATCCAGTTAGGCAAGAGGTATAAAAATTCAATACTTTATACACCTTTCAAACAAAGTCATATACAATGTCGCATTTTTTCCTAAATCAAAATCAGTAAATCACAAAAAAATCTAACAATAACAACTTATTCCAGCTTTTACTAGAACTGTATCTCTGCTTAACCAAGTAGAACTTCACAAACTGGAAGGTTTTCAAAATATTGTTTTTTTTTATTTACTGATCTTGATTTAGGACAACACAAGACATTGAACATGAATTTGTTTGAAAGGTTAATTAAGTATTGAAATATTACAACTCTTGTCTGACTGTATGTGTAAGACCACCAAAATGACATGTCTGTCCGAACCTAACTGACGTGGCTGGCCACACAATGAAGGTGTATAGCCATCAACTACTGTGCCTGGCCACTGAATAGACGTGTCTGGCCACCGACAGAACGAACCTTGCCACTTTCTTGGTGTGTCTAGCCAACAACTGTTCGTGCCTGGTCGCTGACTTTACATGACTAGCTGATAGCTGGACATGTCGGCCACAAACTGAATGTGCTTGGTCGCTGATTATGAGTTCATCTACTGCATAGATATGTCTAGCTACCAACTTGGTGTGGCTGGTTAATCGACTGTCATTTAGAGATGTCCTGAAAACACATGTCAAGGCATGCAATGGACCCGCTTGGGTTCTAAGAAGTCTTTAGAAATAGAGAAACGCTAGTAATTACCTGGTTTGTACTTGTAGAAATTATATAATCAATTTTTTATTCGTTTTTGATGTTTTTCTCCTACATGTCATTTTTTGGAAATTTATTTAGGTTTTTTTTTTTGTATCAAGCAAGGATTGAAACAAGGACGGATATCGATCGAATAAATTATTATTTTAACCACTTTTTTAAAATTATTTTTGTATTTTTCCGAATTTCTATCTTAATATTTACAGAATTTAAAAATGGTGGCCAAGACGGCATCGGTAGCTTACTGCCGGTTGGTTAATGAAGAATTATGGCAGTTTGTAGGATATTTCTCCATATTTTATTGAAGAAAAATTTATTTTAACCTTAAATTCACTTTCTGCATCAGTCAGGGATTGAACTAAGGACAGAAATTAATCCAACGAATAAATTTTTAATAAGCTAATTTTTTGAGATTTTAAAGAATATTTTTTCAAGTGTCTAACTATTAGGGAATGAAATTGAATGTGACATTGTAAATTTGTAGGTTTAAGATATATTTACTGGCTGCAATGTGGTATCGTTTTAATTAGTTAAGAATAATGTATTTAATTTTACCTAGTCTTTTTAAACCAGCATATTTTTTTATAATTTTGAAAGGCAAAATAAAATAAAATATTTTTTTTTTCTGAAGGAAGTTTAAACTATATATCGCAGTAGCCACAATCATTTTCTTTAAACACAAAATTTATTCACTTATTTATTCCATTTGGTTCTCTTTATCCATTCTGCACAAAAATGTTCAAAATTGATGTTCGCCAGCTCATTATGCAAAAAGTATGCACTATATATATATATATATATATATATATATATATATTGTTGAAGTACGGCTACTCAAAAAGTCTACAAGTTTAACCGTGTTTAAATGTAAATATAAAATAATGACCTGTAACGGGACATACACCCTTAACGGAATTGACTTAACAAGTTCGTAGCAGGCATTCATTATTTTATTCATTAATTCCATTAAATTATATACCTACTATGATTTGACGAAGCAAAATTTTGAATATGAAATGATAGACAATTATTATTGTGTTTCAGTTCCTACTTCTCCCATTAAAGGGCCTCTTAGCCTAAAGGATCCTTGAAAAATGCACCTCAAAGGATTTCGGCCATTATTGTTGACATTCCAAATAGTTGCAAGGGTTCTTAAGGAATCGCCGATGCAGAAATTCGTTAAATAACGAGTCTCTCAAATCCTTTATGCAACCTTATGGCATTTGAGAGGTTTGTGTGTAGACATGCTGGGATGGGTAGCCTCAGCCCCTGTGTACGGCCAAAGCTCTAACGCCCTTCCTGGTTGCGTATGCGGCGTGATCCGCATCCACTCCCGTGGGGGCCCCGGGGCGGTAGGGCCATTAGGCTAAGAGCGCCGGGTAATAAAAGAAAAGGGGGGGGGGAACCCCTATGTCATGAAATCAATCATGTCCCTAATTATATGGTGAATCACTCATTGTTGCGACTTGGAAGTCGCGACAGAGCCGATTTAGCGGGAACTCTAACACAAACGTAGTTGAATCACATTTGCTCAAACATTCTCACACTTTAAAATCGCTGTGATGGAAAATAATACCTTAACATATTATGAAAGACTATGAACTTTGAGTATTATATTAAAAAATTTCTTGTTAGCGGTCGCAGTGTATGTTAGCCTCAAGTAATCATCTAATAAAAATAATTGCAATGTGGCGTTTTTACAGTCCAACAACATATCTGTATTTAAATTAATATTCGTGTTTTGAAGAAATGTTTGGACTCTTCTCGATCGTTTTCACAATATGCATTATCCAGGGGTGAATACGTGGTTTAGTGTTATTTTTTAACTTCCTTACGAGTTTGTTACGAAAGCAACTATTTCCCGTATTTTTAACATTTTACGAAAGTTTGCTTTTAAAGGTGTATTTTACTGTATTCTTTTTTTTTTCTTCAAATAAATCAAACGTAAGATTTATTGATGAAATTTTGTTATAGTCTAGCTTGCACACAACTTCATTGCATCAAAATATTTTCGTAAGTTTATCGTAACGTAGTTTATCAACAAGTACCTTTAACAAATACCAAATGTACACGTCGTAGGCCATTTACATTTAATTGAAATTAAAACTGCACTAAATTATAATATGATTAATCTGTTTGTTTTTTTTAACATGCAAAAGTCTGGCAAACACGTCCTTTTACGAAAATACTCGGACGGCACGAACATATTCTTTCAGTTATACTTCTTTGGGTGTGTCGAGGAGTAAATTTTAGTATGCGTCGGAAAGGCAACAAAATTGAAACTTTTTGATAAAATTTAGCACACGTGACAAAACTTACTGTATAAATTTAATTTTGAAAAAATAATATGGGAGACCACAGTCTACATAAGATTTCGAAAAATCACTTCATTCCACATTACACCCCTTAAAAATTAATGATGGTACTTCTAACTTAAATTTTTCACACTTTACATTTAAAATAAGACGATTATTAAATTCCATAATAGATTTAAAAACATTAATATCTCCTAGCCCCCAGTAGTTAACATTTCTGAAACAAAACAAAAAAATATTGTACTCGAATTACTCAATAAACAACACAGACGCTTGGCACTGTGTAAAGCTCGGGCAACGCCGCGAATACTTGTTAGGTATATGTATAATTTGGGCTGTAAACAATGTTTCTCTTACAAAGGTTTAGTAACCAAATTGTGATTATTTTTCGTAACTATACATTTTAAATTTGTGTAGTGTATTAAATCAAAAGAAGTATAACTTCTAACACGTGCACATTATTGAAGTGAAACTTATTTTCTGAGGGGTATTCAATTTTATAGCGTTACGAAAATTCCGGTTGCATGATGGGAATAATTAAGTAAGTGGTGGGGGAACCGGTATAGCAGAAGAGTGCGTAAGCGGCGACACCACTCCAACGCATGCACTAGTGGTCGAATTGGATGACGGGAAAAGGGGGGGGGGGGGGGTTAGGTACGTAGTGGAGAATGCTATGTGATAGTTGTATGGAAGGGGAGACGGCAGAGGAGAGGTAGAAATGACGCAGAAGTGATGCTAAGGAATTCTCGTAACGCTGCTTGTGTTTGTCTATTCCTCAGTTTTCGTAACAGATGACGATTGACGCTGCCATATTTATTTTATTTTATTTAAAGAATATACATTTTATTTACTCGTGTGGAAAAGAGTTACTGATTTGTGCAATTGAATTTATAATTATCATTCATTTTTATTAGAATAGTTTTATCGAAAATGAAAATAATTTATCTATACCAATACTTAAAAAGAAGAAGTTATAGTTCTGTCGTGCGTGGACTCCACTCACACAATTTTTATATTTATTTTTTAACTTTATACTTCATTCAAGCAAAATCTTCAACTTCTAATTTATTTATCAAAATGTTTTAGCTACTGCAACTTTTTAATTATAAATTACTAAAAAAAATATTTAAAAAAAATTCAATTTAATTTTAGTATAGTAATTATTGATTATTACGCCATTGTGTACATAAATTATTAATTTCTGCAGGTAAATTAAAATACTAAATAAAAATATGATTTAGTGTACATAACTAACGTATTGTATTCTTATTCAGCAATAAATTAGGATTTCACTCAATCCCTAATGATTTCGGTTTTATGCTATTCATAACTCACTCCAGGAAAATGCTGAGCTGTTTACTTATCCGAGTCTATGATAAAATCCTACACCAACATCCCTTAATTGTGCTGTTGAGTGTTACCTTTTCTATCTCATTGTTGGTGAGGCATAGATGTTCAAGAAAATAAAATAAAAAGTACAACGTAAGTAGTATATAATAGCCGGTACTGGATCAGGATGCAAGATGTGGTGCCGGTGCCGGTGTCCGCCATCTTGGATTCTGACGTCACGGCGGCCATCTTGGATTGTGACGTCACGGCGGCCATCTTGGATACGCGTAACGGGACACAGCGTAACGGGACACAGCGAAAGGGACAAGTAGATCACGGCGGCCATTTTAGATCCGCTATCTTGGATCCGCCATTTTGGATGACGTAATTGTGTGTTCTAGAAAATTCCGGTGATGTGTTTTCCGCCATATTGGATGATGACGTCACCGTTGCAATTTTCGTTACGGCCGCCATCTTTAACTTTTTTATTTATTATCCGATTTTAACGAAATATTTCTTAAAATTTATAAAAAAATTCACTTAATAAAATTTTAATAAAAAATATTTAAAAATTGTACTTTTTATACACGCAGCGTGGAGTCCTCGGTTCGAACCCGACGGGTGCAAAAAAATTAAAAAATGGCGACCGATCCTTCCCCCGTGGTGGCTGGAGGCAGAATGACCCCCACCACTTTTACCAACACATATACGAACTTAAACCCCTACCCCCCTCCGCCCCTTTTTAATTTTTTTTTCTAGCACATGAAGATCCGACCCTCCCCCACCACCATTTTTTAATTTATTATTTTCTCTTTTCAACGTACCTCTACAAAAAACTTTGTAATCAAAAATAAATAAAAAACCTTATAAGGTTTTAGATGATAAAGTATGTATTAAAAAAATTCTACGTCTATTTGTCACGAAGAAGGTACTCGGTAGGGGGGAGGAGGAATTGAGGTAAAAACTAATGTATATATGTATGTACGATTACGTAGAAAAAAAATTTAATGTTTGTGTTTAATCATAATAATAAATCCTCGAGTCACTATACTCAATTGTTTTTTAAATATAATCTTTAAAACTTTATACCTGGAAAAAAATTATACATCTTTATACTTGTAAAAAAATAAACTCTTTATGACTTTATACTTGTAAAGAAAATTAATTCGTTATAACCTTATACTTGGAATAAAACTTTTCATTTCGTCTTTATAGTTAAAAATATTAAATGTTACTCTTAATAAAATAATTTTTGTAATATATTGTTAGCAAGTGGCGACCAGCACACGTGTCCTGGAAGAGGACATCTGGTCTGTGCCCCCCAGCGCCGTGTCCCACGGTCCGACGAGCAGCATGGAGGGGGAAGATGCACCTGCATGGGGCAGGTGTAAGGAGGGATCATATTTCTGCAAAGTAAGATTTTCACCACCCCACCCTGCCACCACCGCCGCGGGCCCCCCACCACCGCCACGGGCGCTGTGGAGGGGGTAAAAGCCACGACAGTCGTCCAACGTCTTTCGGCCGGGACGGTCGCGCTTCTAGCACGCTCCCCGCATGACGCATATATACACGTACAGAAATAAATAAAAAATACCATTTATTACATACAAAGATTTATTTATACAAAATATGTTTTATACACAAGTTTTTACACAAACTCATTGGTTTAAAATATCCTTTTCATCAATCCACGAGTCAAACTCTGGTCCATGATGCAACCATCGTATCAATGCCTTACCCTTCTTACGCCGTAACACTTTTTCAACGAGAAAAGTATCTGGAAATTTAGTTTTCATAATCTCTTCTCCATAAAACGCTCCTGTTATACGTTTTACTTTCAGATCCACGAGAAAATAAGTAAGTGGATACGTATTTTTTATTCTACATACACGAAAAAGTTCACCAGGCCAATTCCCCTTGTAAGGCCTGTAAAAATTCCGCGATTTTTCGAAATCCGCACAATGTCGCCGATATTCGCTTTTTTCTTTCGCGAATCTAGTATATTCGTCTTGGAGTACACAGTTCGAAGCAGTCGATTGTCCTTTACGTCCTTCGGCTTGAGTTTCGTTGTAGAATGCACAGTAGAATTGTATTCTCGCACGAGTTTAGGAAGTAAACTCAGCCCCCTGTAATTACCGTTCGCTGTAAAATTCCTATACAGTTTATTCTTCATCGTACGAATCACACGTTCTGCCATTGACGCTTTGACACCGCTAAACGTAGAATAATGCGTAATGTCAAACTTTTTCATCAGTGCCTTGAATGATGCATTGTAGAAATCTTTCCCGCAGTCCGTCTGCAGTAACGAAGGTCTTCGTTTATGTTTCAAAATATTCGCCATGACACTCGTAACTTCCACGGCGGTTTTCCGTTTTAAGGGTCTAGCCCACAGGAACTTTGAATAGGTGTCTATGACTACGAGAATGTACCTGTAGCCCTTGTTCACACGCGAATGTTCGCACATTTCGAGCAGATCAGACTGCCAATTGTCGTCAAATCCTTTGATTTTGATTTTTCGACGCGGATAATTACGTCTTGCGGGTTTATGCAACTCGCCCGCAATGGCAAACTTTGACATGATAACTATTCAATATATCCCGCTTCCCGTAATTCTTAAAGTATGGAAGCGATTTCGTTGGTGTGCGAATTATTTCCCACGCTCTGAAATGCCTGCAGCAGTCAAAGACGATCAACTATTTCATTGGGGTCGTCATAATATACATAGTCCAATTTTCTACCAGTATCGAGTTTATAAAGTCCGGCCCCCTCGATGTCTAAGAAAAAACTAGCTATCAAAAGATATTTCTCATGTTCATAATCTTTGAATCGACCCGTTTTCGGGTCATTTTTTGCGTAAACGGCGTTGGAAGCATCCAGCAATCTTCTATATTTTCGCAAATCCACTTCTGAATACCGCCGCGGTTTTTTACGAAACAAAAGTTCGCATAATCCACGAGTAAGTTTTATCACCTCTTTTCCACATTCAATATTATCGCCGGACACGAAATGTACTTCCTTCGAACCAAGGACCCATTTACTACCTCGTTTATGCACGCCATACGTCGCGTCGCTGTTTCGAGGCACAGAGGAGGCCAGATACTCGCTAGCGAGAGGACCGACTTCGAAACCTTTTTTATTTCGAGGTTTCTTCCTAAGAGTACGACCGACACGAACTTCGTCTTCGCTAGTAGATACGTTGGAATCGTCTGTTAATTGTGGACTTCGCTTTCGTTTGCCCGTGGACGTAGTTTGCGGCTCTTCTTTTACTTCGATTTTAGTCGGTTTCTCGTTTTCGACGTCCCCTCGTCTGGTTATGAAACTATCCAGACGAGCACTCAAGGGCTTCAACTTTTCCTCTCTTCGAACCTCGTCGCTTAATCTGTGTTGCTCGGCGAGCAAGTACTTTGTTCGTATGGCCTCGATGACATCGTGTAGTTGCTTAGCCAAATCGGTGTTAACATCCATACTGTTTATTTCGAAGCACCTTTAGACACCAGACGTGAATTAAGTTTTGACAGAAGAGACTTTAGGTCGTCACGCCTTTGCGCATTCGAAACTTCGATCATGTCGCGAATTCGAGAATCCGAAGCTTCCACGCGCTGGTCTATGGCTACGAGGTACACTATTATTTCGTCTTTTGCTCGTTTTATGTCTTGGCCAAGTAGCGAAATGTATTTACGTATTTCATCATCGTGTTTCACGGTGCATAGTTCGGTACGCGGAGCTCGACTGCTGCGTCCAAATTTAGAAATGCTATGATTCATGTTTGACGATAAACTGATCGAAACCCTGTCTGTACCTGCCCTTATATAGAGGCCAGTCCTTTACGATGACTAGGAATCCGTGTTCATCTTTCCAACACAAGGAGCACATGTCTTTGAATTCCTGAAACGTCATGTCGGTGTTTACGTGATCGTCGTAAGCGTGGCGTAAATTAAGTTCGTCCATGCGAAACAAAACTATGACATTCGCATTATCACGAAGCAAATGTTTGGGTATTCTACCGTACGTCTGACACAGGTATACGCAGTCTACCTTGGCGTGTCTGCCCATGGAAAGTACTCTTGTATTATGCCTTGTTTCTCACAAGCCACATCATCGAACACAAACACGGAATTAGGCTTTGCTTCGGCGGTAGACACCACATCGGTATTAGCGCTAAACGGAAAATACTCCAGACCATCCACCGAGCGAAGAACAGTGGTCATGCGCTGGTACTTTGGCTGTTGCAACGACTTGGAATACAAGTAAACGTTCTCGAACCGAAGACCGTTTGGCTCCTCCAGTAAACTCAGTAAAACACACGTCTTGCCGCAGTTTGACGGTCCCGCTATGATGCAACGTACGGTGGACGGTAATAATATACCATGTCGCGATTCACGACTGATAGTTTCATCGTCTTGCGTAATGCACACTGGCAAACAAATGTCTTGCTTGACTACCTCCATCGTACTGACGGAAATTCTATAAGAGCAATCGTTTTTATTGATTTTAGGTCAGTTGTATGTAATGTCTCGAAGAGGTAAGAACAAAAAACACAGCGGTGCAGGACTCGTGAACTCGCTGATAAACAACCTACCATTCGAGCTACACATTCCCGGCTACAGATTTTGCGGCCCCGGGACTAAACTAGCGAAAAGGTTAGCTCGCGGTGACGTGGGAATTAATTCTCTGGACGAAAAGTGCAAGCAGCACGATATCGCATATTCATTAAGCAAGGATCTGGAATCTAGGCACAGAGCAGATCAGATATTGGCACAGGAAGCCGAAGATATAAGCAAATCGCCGGACGCGGGACTAGGAGAGAAAATCGCGGCCTGGAGCGTATCTAAAGTCATGAAGGCAAAGACGAAATTAGGAATGGGTGCTTGTAAACCCAAAATTCGCAAGACCAAGAAGCGCAAGATACAACGAAAGAACAAGAAAAAGGGCGGATTTCTACCGCTGCTGGTGCCTGCTATAGGTGCACTAGGCGAGATCGCAGCAGCCGCGGCAAATATCGCTAGAGCAGTCAACACTAGCAAGAACCAGCGAAAGCAGTTGGAGGAAGCTCGTAGACATAATTCAAGCATGGAAGCCATTGCCATCGGTAAAAAAAACGGCGCAGGACTGTACCTACGGCCTCACAAGGCAGGCCGAGGCATGAAAAAGAAACGAGTAAAGAGAAAATCCTAAGTTCCCTGCCGAAACGACCGCTCACCAACGTAGATTTAATAAAGTACGCACGCAAACTTAAAATACCAAATTTCCGTGGCGTGTTTATGCGAGACACTTTACCCAGCAAGCCAAACACACGTGAGCGCGCCATAATTAATTTAGACACGTCGGCGGGTCGCGGCACGCACTGGGTGGCCTATGTAAAGACGGGAAAAAAAGCTACTTACTACGACAGTTTCGGTAATTTACGCCCTCCGCCCGAACTGCGACAGTACCTGGGCCGGACCACTACGATGTTTTACAATTACGAAACGGAACAGAAGCCTAATCAAACAAATTGCGGACACTTGTGCTTGAGATTTCTGACCAAATATGAAGTATGAAAAACAAGTATATATTTTTTCGTATATAAAATAAACGTACAGTAGCGAAAATCAATCAGTCATGTCCGTAACACTCATATTGACAGGTCGTAGCTCGCAGCTACGAGCCACATTCTACCCGCCGCTGGACTTGAACGGAGAATGGAGCATCGGGCTCGTAGATTTTCAAACGTATAATGCCATACCTAATATCGACGAGGAAAACTGCAAAATGTGCTTCTTGAAAAGTGATGGAACAACAGCTCGGGAAGTTGTCATACCTACCGGCGCATACGAGTTGAGCGATATTACAAATTACATCAAGCAAGCCCTGTCTCCAAACACAATTTTCGAATTGCGAGATAATCCAAACACGCTACAGTGCGAACTTTACTGCAGTGAAAATGTCGACTTTACGAAACCTAGCACCATAGGTACCATGCTCGGATTCGAACCGAAAATATACACAGCCAAGACCTTGCACGTCTCCACGCGACCTGTAAATATCATGTCGACAAATGTAATACGCATAAACTGTAATTTGGCAAGTGGAACGTACCTCAACGGACGACTAAACAACATGCTACACGAGTTTTCGCCAACGGTTTCGCCCGGATATAAACTGGTCGAAGTACCGCAAAGTATCATTTACGCCCCTGTGCTCGCCAAAACAGTACACGAAGTGGTAGTGGACATTGTCGAACAAAACTATAAACTAGTAAATTTTAGAAACGAAGAAATTACACTACGTCTGCACTTGAAGCGATGGGACTGATTTTCAAGACCTATAAATCAAAGAAGCGACACGAACCCAGGACCAGTCTGTTGCGAGGACGCGGCGCGCTAACACCTCTTAACGTTAAGTATCTCCGCAGTTTAGGCTACAAAGTTCACAAGCATGGAAGATTATTTAAACGTGTAGAAAAAGCTCAGTTTAGCGACGATGTAAAAAAATTTGAATATCACTGCTACGCACCCTACCTCCAAGGGCCGTACATGCCCGGTAGGGAAATACGCATCCCGGTACAGAAACAAGACGTTTATACTCTACCCTGCCAGTCGTTTATTCGTATAAGAGGCACGCTGACAAAGGCGGACGGATCACATCCTACAACTGCATACTTCGGTCGAAACGGAATATTGCATTTATTCGAACGAGTTATTTTCGAATTGAATAATATTGCGATCGATGAATCGTGCGACTTGGGCATTACTGCCACGATGAAAAATTACCTGTCTCTAACACCGAACGACCTGAGCGCGACCAAAATCGCAGGTTTTGGAATGGAACCCGATTTCAAAATTCCCATCTACGAATCTGGAAAATTCGAAGTTAGCATACCGCTGTCGATGCTTCTCGGCTTCGCGGAGGATTACAAGAAAATATTAATTCAAGCCCGCCAAGAACTCGTGTTAATTCTAGCGACATCGCACCTGAATGCTGTCGTGGGAGCACCCGGGAACGACCCCCAGCCGGTCGCAGTCACTGTCACGAGCACCGAGTGGTTTGTTCCGCACATAACCGTCAGCACGAAGGAAAAAGTCAGACTTTTAAGTTACGTCAAAAAGGACAAGACGGTCGAAATTTCGTTCAGGAGCTGGAATCTCGTAACGTGTCCCTTACTGACCCAGAATAGACGCAATCACTGGGTCGTCAAGACGTCGAGCAGTACGGAAAAACCTAGATATATAATATTAGCTTTGCAGACAGACAGACAAATGAACCTCAAGACCGACAGATCGGTGTTTGACCACTGTTTTATGGAAAATGTAAAATTATTTTTAAACAGCGAAAGTTACCCGTACGTGGACATGAACATTGATTTTGAAAATGGCGGTATTTCCTTGCCGTATCACAATTACACGCAGTTCCAATCTTCGTACCACGGTCGAGAATCGCACCCGATCCTGAGTCCAGACACCTACAAAGCATTAGCTCCGCTAATCGTATTTGACGTGAGCAAACAAGACGAATCGATTCGCAGTTCTATGATTGATTGTCGATTGGAAATTTCCACGAAAGATGACGTACCGCCACTCACAACGGCGTTCTGTCTAATCCTACACGACAGAGTAATTAATTACGACGCGTTTTCAGGTCTCGTGAAAATATTGAACTAGATATAAATACGTTTGCATGTACCATCCCATCATCAGTTGGTTTCAGGATGTACTGTAACATGCAGGGGTTTCAGAGCCAAAACGGATTCGTGCTCAAGGAAATTGGCGTCACTCACGACGGCCGGACTCGAACCCGCAGCTTCCGACCCCCGTATCCGTGGAAACTACTAGACGAAAAAAATAAACGGTCGAACGAATGGCTATGTAAATACTATCACGGACTAGAGTGGGACGAAGGAAAAATTCCGTACCATCAAGTCAAAAACACACTTCAAGACTCACTACTGCAAAACGAAATAATCTACGTCGCCGGACCTGAACAGAAGAAATGGCTACGAGAACTGTGTGACGTCGGAGCAGCTGAAATCGTAGATATACAGACCGACTACGGCTGTCCTTCCCTGCGCAAACTCTGTGCAATGTACGAAGCCAAGCATCCAAGGGACAAGTTTGAACGTGTCTGTGCCTGCACAAACTCGCAGCTAATGCAGAAATGGCACGCGCAGCAGTGCGAATAACTTTTTTTTTTCAAATATTAGCAAACCCGATCTGTCGGTCTTGAGGTTCATTTGTCTGTCTGTCTGCAAAGCTAATATTATATATCTAGGTTTTTCCGTACTGCTCGACGTCTTGACGACCCAGTGATTGCGTCTATTCTGGGTCAGTAAGGGACACGTTACGAGATTCCAGCTCCTGAACGAAATTTCGACCATCTTGTCCTTTTTGACGTAACTTAAAAGTCTGACTTTTTCCTTCGTGCTGACGGTTATGTGCGGAACAAACCACTCGGTGCTCGTGACAGTGACTGCGACCGGCTGGGGGTCGTTCCCGGGTGCTCCCACGACGGCATTCAGGTGCGATGTCGCTAGAATTAACACGAGTTCTTGGCGGGCTTGAATTAATATTTTCTTGTAATCCTCCGCGAAGCCGAGAAGCATCGACAGCGGTATGCTAACTTCGAATTTTCCAGATTCGTAGATGGGAATTTTGAAATCGGGTTCCATTCCAAAACCTGCGATTTTGGTCGCGCTCAGGTCGTTCGGTGTTAGAGACAGGTAATTTTTCATCGTGGCAGTAATGCCCAAGTCGCACGATTCATCGATCGCAATATTATTCAATTCGAAAATAACTCGTTCGAATAAATGCAATATTCCGTTTCGACCGAAGTATGCAGTTGTAGGATGTGATCCGTCCGCCTTTGTCAGCGTGCCTCTTATACAAATAAACGACTGGCAGGGTAGAGTATAAACGTCTTGTTTCTGTACCGGGATGCGTATTTCCCTACCGGGCATGTACGGCCCTTGGAGGTAGGGTGCGTAGCAGTGATATTCAAATTTTTTTACATCGTCGCTAAACTGAGCTTTTTCTGACACGTTTAAATAATCTTCCATGCTTGTAAACTTTGTAGCCTAAACTGCGGAGATACTTAACGTTAAGAGGTGTTAGCACGCCGCGGCCTCGCAACAGACTGGTCCTGGGTTCGTGTCGCTTCTTTGATTTATAGGTCTTGAAAATCAGTCCCATCACTTCAAGTGCAGACGTAGTGTAATGTCTTCGTTTCTAAAATTTACTAGTTTATAGTTTTGATCGACAATGTCCACTACCACTTCGTGTACTGTTTTGGCGAGCACAGGGGCGTAAATGATACTTTGCGGTACTTCAACCAGTTTATATCCGGGCGAAACCGTTGGCGAAAACTCGTGTAGCATGTTGTTTAGTCGTCCGTTGAGGTACGTTCCACTTGCCAAATTACAGTTTATGCGTATTACATTTGTCGACATGATATTTACAGGTCGCGTGGAGACGTGCAAGGACTTGGCTGCGTATATTTTCGGTTCGAATCCGAGCATGGTACCTATAGTGCTAGGTTTCGTAAAGTCGACATTTTCACTGCAGTAAAGTTCGCACTGTAGTGTGTTTGGATTATCTCCCAATTCGAAAATTGTGTTTGGAGACAGGGCTTGCATGATGTAATTTGTAATATCGCTCAACTCGTATGCGCCGGTAGGTATGACAACTTCCCGAGCTGTTGTTCCATCACTTTTCGAGAAGCACATTTTGCAGTTTTCCTCGTCGATATTAGGTATGGCATTATACGTTTGAAAATCTACGAGCCCGATGCTCCATTCTCCGTTCAAGTCCAGCGGCGGGTAGAATGTGGCTCGTAGCTGCGAGCTACATCCTGTCAATATGAGTGTTACGGACATGACTGATTGATTTTCGATACTGTACGTTTATTTTATATACGAAAAAATATATACTTGTTTTTCATACTTCATATTTGGTCAGAAATCTCAAGCACAAGTGTCCGCAATTTGTTTGATTAGGCCTCTGTTCCGTTTCGTAATTGTAAAACATCGTAGTGGTCCGGCCCAGGTACTGTCGCAGTTCGGGCGGAGGGCGTAAATTACCGAAATTGTCGTAGTAAGTAGCTTTTTTTCCCGTCTTTACATAGGCCACCCAGTGCGTGCCGCGACCCGCCGACGTGTCTAAATTAATTATGGCGCGCTCACGTGTGTTTGGCTTGCTGGGTAAAGTGTCTCGCATAAACACGCCACGGAAATTTGGTATTTTAAGTTTGCGTGCGTACTTTATTAAATCTACGTTGGTGAGCGGTCGTTTCGGCAGGGAACTTAGGATTTTCTCTTTACTCGTTTCTTTTTCATGCCTCGGCCTGCCTTGTGAGGCCGTAGGTACAGTCCTGCGCCGTTTTTTTTACCGATGGCAATGGCTTCCATGCTTGAATTATGTCTTCGTGCTTCCTCCAACTGCTTTCGCTGGTTCTTGCTAGTGTTGACTGCTCTAGCGATATTTGCCGCGGCTGCTGCGATCTCGCCTAGTGCACCTATAGCAGGCACCAGCAGCGGTAGAAATCCGCCCTTTTTCTTGTTCTTTCGTTGTATCTTGCGCTTCTTGGTCTTGCGAATTCTGGGTTTACGAGCACCCATTCCTAATTTCGTCTTTGCCTTTATGATTTTAGATACGCTCCAGGCCGCGATTTTCTCTCCTAGTCCCGCGTCCGGCGATTTGCTTATATCTTCGGCTTCCTGTGCCAATATCTGATCTGCTCTGTGCCTATATTCCCGATCCTTGCTTAATGAATATGCGATATCGTGCTGCTTGCACTTTTCGTCCAGAGAATTAATTCCCACGTCACCGCGAGCTAACCTTTTCGCTAGTTTAGTCCCGGGGCCGCAAAATCTGTAGCCGGGAATGTGTAGCTCGAATGGTAGGTTGTTTATCAGCGAGTTCACGAGTCCTGCACCGCTGTGTTTTTTGTTCTTACCTCTTCGAGACATTACATGCAACTGACCTAAAATCAATAAAAACGATTGCTCTTATAGAATTTCCGTCAGTACGATGGAGGTAGTCCGGCAAGACATTTGTTTGCCAGTGTGCATTACGCAAGACGATGAAACTATCAGTCGTGAATCGCGACATGGTATATTATTACCGTCCACCGTACGTTGCATCATAGCGGGACCGTCAAACTGCGGCAAGACGTGTGTTTTACTGAGTTTACTGGAGGAGCCAAACGGTCTTCGGTTCGAGAACGTTTACTTGTATTCCAAGTCGTTGCAACAGCCAAAGTACCAGCGCATGGCCACTGTTCTTCGCTCGGTGGATGGTCTGGAGTATTTTCCGTTTAGCGCTAATACCGATGTGGTGTCTACCGCCGAAGCAAAGCCTAATTCCGTGTTTGTGTTCGATAATGTGGCTTGTGAGAAACAAGGCATAATACAAGAGTACTTTTCCATGGGCAGACACGCCAAGGTAGACTGCGTATACCTGTGTCAGACGTACGGTAGAATACCCAAACATTTGCTTCGTGATAATGCGAATGTCATAGTTTTGTTTCGCATGGACGAACTTAATTTACGCCACGCTTACGACGATCATGTAAACACCGACATGACGTTTCAGGAATTCAAAGACATGTGCTCCTTGTGTTGGAAAGATGAACACGGATTCCTAGTCATCGTAAAGGACTGGTCTCTATATAAGGGCAGGTACAGACAGGGTTTCGATCAGTTTATCGTCAAACATGAATCATAGCATTTCTAAATTTGGACGCATCAGTCGAGCTCCGCGTACCGAACTATGCACCGTGAAACACGATGATGAAATACGTAAATACATTTCGCTACTTGGCCAAGACATAAAACGAGCAAAAGACGAAATAATAGTGTACCTCGTAGCCATAGACCAGCGCGTGAAAGCTTCGGATTCTCGAATTCGCGACATTATCGAAGTTTCGAATGCGCAAAGGCGTGACGACCTAAAGTCTCTTCTGTCAAAACTTAATTCACGTCTGGTGTCTAAAGGTGCTTCGAAATAAACAGTATGGATGTTAACACCGATTTGGCTAAGCAACTACACGATGTCATCGAGGCCATACGAACAAAGTACTTGCTCGCCGAGCAACACAGATTAAGCGACGAGGTTCGAAGAGAGGAAAAGTTGAAGCCCTTGAGTGCTCGTCTGGATAGTTTCATAACCAGACGAGGGGACGTCGAAAACGAGAAACCGACTAAAATCGAAGTAAAAGAAGAGCCGCAAACTACGTCCACGGGCAAACGAAAGCGAAGTCCACAATTAACAGACGATTCCAACGTATCTACTAGCGAAGACGAAGTTCGTGTCGGTCGTACTCTTAGGAAGAAACCTCGAAATAAAAAAGGTTTCGAAGTCGGTCCTCTCGCTAGCGAGTATCTGGCCTCCTCTGTGCCTCGAAACAGCGACGCGACGTATGGCGTGCATAAACGAGGTAGTAAATGGGTCCTTGGTTCGAAGGAAGTACATTTCGTGTCCGGCGATAATATTGAATGTGGAAAAGAGGTGATAAAACTTACTCGTGGATTATGCGAACTTTTGTTTCGTAAAAAACCGCGGCGGTATTCAGAAGTGGATTTGCGAAAATATAGAAGATTGCTGGATGCTTCCAACGCCGTTTACGCAAAAAATGACCCGAAAACGGGTCGATTCAAAGATTATGAACATGAGAAATATCTTTTGATAGCTAGTCTTTTCTTAGACATCGAGGGGGCCGGACTTTATAAACTCGATACTGGTAGAAAATTGGACTATGTATATTATGACGACCCCAATGAAATAGTTGATCGTCTTTGACTGCTGCAGGCATTTCAGAGCGTGGGAAATAATTCGCACACCAACGAAATCGCTTCCATACTTTAAGAATTACGGGAAGCGGGATATATTGAATAGTTATCATGTCAAAGTTTGCCATTGCGGGCGAGTTGCATAAACCCGCAAGACGTAATTATCCGCGTCGAAAAATCAAAATCAAAGGATTTGACGACAATTGGCAGTCTGATCTGCTCGAAATGTGCGAATATTCGCGTGTGAACAAGGGCTACAGGTACATTCTCGTAGTCATAGACACCTATTCAAAGTTCCTGTGGGCTAGACCCTTAAAACGGAAAACCGCCGTGGAAGTTACGAGTGTCATGGCGAATATTTTGAAACATAAACGAAGACCTTCGTTACTGCAGACGGACTGCGGGAAAGAATTCTACAATGCATCATTCAAGGCACTGATGAAAAAGTTTGACATTACGCATTATTCTACGTTTAGCGGTGTCAAAGCGTCAATGGCAGAACGTGTGATTCGTACGATGAAGAATAAACTGTATAGGAATTTTACAGCAAACGGTAATTACAGGTGGCTGAGTTTACTTCCTAAACTCGTGCGAGAATACAATTCTACTGTGCATTCTACAACGAAACTCAAGCCGAAGGACGTAAAGGACAATCGACTGCTTCGAACTGTGTACTCCAAGACGAATATACTAGATTCGCGAAAGAAAAAAGCGAATATCGGCGACATTGTGCGGATTTCGAAAAATCGCGGAATTTTTCACAGGCCTTACAAGGGGAATTGGACTGGTAAACTTTTTCGTGTATGTAGAATAAAAAATACGTATCCACTTACTTATTTTCTCGTGGATCTGAAAGTAAAACGTATAACAGGAGCGTTTTATGGAGAAGAGATTATGAAAACTAAATTTCCAGATACTTTTCTCGTTGAAAAAGTGTTACGGCGTAAGAAGGGTAAGGCATTGATACGATGGTTGCATCATGGACCAGAGTTTGACTCGTGGATTGATGAAAAGGATATTTTAAACCAATGAGTTTGTGTAAAAACTTGTGTATAAAACATATTTTGTATAAATAAATCTTTGTATGTAATAAATTGTATTTTTTATTTATTTCTGTACGTGTATATATGCGTCATGCAGGGAGCATGCGAGAAGCGCGACCGTCCCGGCCGAAAGACGTTGGACGACTGTCGTGGCTTTTACCCCCTCCACAGCGCCCGTGGCGGTGGTGGGGGGCCCGCGGCGGTGGTGGCATGGTGGGGTGGTGAAAATCTTACTTTGCAGAAATATGATCCCTCCTCACACCTGCCCCATGCAGGTGCATCTTCCCCCTCCATGCCGCTCGTCGGACCGTGGGACACGGCGCTGGGGGGCACAGACCAGATGTCCTCTTCCAGGACATGTGTGCTGGTCGCCGCTTGCTAACAATATATTACAAAAATTATTTTATTAAGAGTAACATTTAATATTTTTAACTATAAAGACGAAATGAAAAGGTTTATTCCAAGTATAAGGTTATAACGAATTAATTTTCTTTACAAGTATAAAGTCATAAAGAATTTATTTTTTTACAAGTATAAAGATGTATAATTTTTTTCCAGGTATAAAGTTTTAAAGATTATATTTAAAAAACAATTGAGTATAGTGACTCGAGGATTTATTATTATGATTAAACACAAACATTAAATTTTTTTGTACGTAATCGTACATACATATATACATTAGTTTTTACCTCAATTCCTCCTCCCCCCTACCGAGTACCTTCTTCGTGACAAATAGACGTAGAATTTTTTTAATATATACTTTATCATCTAAAACCTTATAAGGTTTTTTATTTATTTTTGATTACAAAGTTTTTTGTAGAGGTACGTTGAAAAGAGAAAATAATAAATTAAAAAAAGGGTGTTGGGGGAGGGGCGGATCTTCATGTGCGAGAAAAAAAATAATAAATTAAAAAGGGGGTGAGGAGGGGGGGGGGGGTTAAGTTCGTATATGTGTTGGTAAAAGTGGTGGGGGTCATTCTGCCTCCAGCCAGCACGGGGGAAGGATCGGTCGCCATTTTTTAATTTTTTTGCACTTGTCGGGTTCGAACCGAGGACTCCACGCTGCGTGTAGAAAAAGTACCATTTTTAAATATTTTTTATTAAAATTTTATTAAGTGAATTTTTTTTTTAAATTTTAAGAAATATTTCGTTAAAATCGGATAATAAATAAAAAAGTTAAAGATGGCGGCCGTAACGAAAATTGCAACGGTGACGTCATCATCCAATATGGCGGAAAACACATCACCAGAATTTTCTAGAACACACAATTACGTCATCCAAAATTGTGGATCCAAGATGGCGGATCCAAAATGGCCGCCGTGATCTACTTGTCCCGTTACGCTGTGTCCCGTTACGCGTATCCAAGATGGCCGCCGTGACGTCACAATCCAAGATGGCCGCCGTGACGTCACAATCCAAGATGGCGGACACCGGCACCGGCACCACATCCTGCATCCTGATCCAGTACCGGCTATTATATACTACTAACGTACACAGTTTTTTTTTGTAAACTGAAAAGAAATAATCCCGCAAAATTACATATATTTGTAAATTTTTACATTTACATGAAAGCACGTGTATCACTACAAAATAAAGTTTGCAGTAATAGTGGATTCGCATTCGTACCCGAGCATTTATGCTTTGTGTTGTCCCAGTACCTGCAATATTTAGGGACATTAATGTATAAACTCTTACCTGAATAGCTTTCCAGTATAAACTGCGCACATTAATAAGTATGATAACACAAAATTAAGTCCAACTATTGAATATTCGAAAATATTTTCCATGGTTTAAAAAATTATGCGTGACTGAATAATAAATATAAATACGATTTTATGCGTCAATTTTTGTAGAAATAATCACTATTATCTCAAAAAGTATTTAAAACATGCAAAAATAACCACAGACATGTGTTGTACAAAGTTACAATATCTTTCTTGTAGTATTAGAAAGTATTTCTCGGTAACTGGTTTCCGAAGTAATCTTTCGTAAAAGTACAGAACATGGTTTTCTGCGTACAACTAGCTGGCTGCTCAAAGATCAAAGTCGGGCTTCGTCCGGAATCGGACTTGACCTTCTGATGAAACTGCTCAAAGGAAATTCAATTCTAGAGAATTCGTAATTTAAGTCGGCAGTAAAACAAAAGGTGATGGCTCTACTCTCCAAAGCATTATTTTTTTTAGCGTCTCGTATCTCTCGTTCTTTTTTTACCGTCACATAACTTTCTCTTGGAGACCGGTGTAATCAGACACTTCCAGTCTTTATGCAAGTCTAACGAAGATTTATTACTTTCTTCCACGAGTAATTCTTCTTCATTTCAAGGATAAATAAAGTGATGAGTTTACATTGTGGTTTAAAGTAAATTAGTGTAACATTTTAAAATTATTTTGAAGCAGTTTTTAGTCATATGATTATATATTTATTACTAGCTGCCCGAACCGGCTTCGCACGGTTGTATTTATGGGGGGGGGGAAAATGAGACCAAATCTCCTATTTACAGTTATAATAAATGAAATAAAATGAAAATTAATTAATTTTGACAAAAACTTAATACAATGCTTTGTAATGTACCGAAGAAAAAACGAATAGCACCGATGGTTTCCCGACTCTCAAGCACGCAACGTTGTCATGGAAACGAAGTACCCACTGTTTCCCGGGCTTAAACACCAATCAACATTGATAATCAGTTTATTATTAATTATAAATTATTAAGACTATTAATCGAAATAAAAACTACCCTATCTCTCAAGTTGGAAACAATTACACATAAATGCCAATTTTCATCGAAATCGGTTGACTTGGTAAAGAGTTCACTGGACCTTTTTAGAAATCAGATGTAGTTAGTAATTGTCTTCTTAATTTGAATAATTTATATCACTTTCAAATCCCGACCGACTTTGTTCTACCAGTGTATAGTTATTTACCTGTATATATCTAAAAATTGGTGGTCTGTATTTAATGAGTGATGAGGACTACACTAACAATGAAATAGTCGTTGCCATGGAGACGAATGAAGCATCAACAATGCTATAGCCGTTGCCGTGGTGATTTTCTGCCAACTCATACATACATCACATTAGAAAACTCTAAAATTATCAGATTAAGACCATTAATCGAAATAAAAACTATCCTATCTCTCAAGTTGGAAAAAATTACACATAAATGCCAATTTTCATCGAAATCGGTTAAGTGGTTTAGGATTCCATTGAGGACAAACATTGTGACACGAGATTTATATATAGGTATTAAGATTATTTATTGCTACTTTGTGAAAGGTTGTTAGAAATTCGATAAATTATAATTAGAGTGACATAGCAATTTTACCCACAAGAGTCTGCCTGCTTTCATAAAATAAAATAATAAAAAAGGAATGTGAAGAGTATTCAGCTTGAGAAAGAATCAGCACTCATATGAGTAGAACCACGGGAACTTCACCTAAATACTTGAGTAATCTATGCGGCCGAAGTCGTTTAGGCAACATTTTTAAACCACACTAGGTTCCGAATAAGCTAAAAGTGATAGGATGGAGTTCATTTTAAGTTAGGTTTAAGATGACTTTATAGCTTCTTTCTTATATTTATTTCTTTGACCATCCAGTAAATATGCCATAGGAGACAATTCCCAACACGACATATCTTCTATATAGCATAAGTCCTCGATACAGGAAATTATATACACTAATTTCACATTTTACTTTTAACAAGTTTAGCCATTTTTATTTACATATTCAAAGAAAATGACTATTTAGTTTTGTATCTAGCTTGAAATATAATAATTTTTAAAATATATTTATTAAATATTATAAGGTATGCTTCCATAATAATCCTGCACCTTTAATAGAGATTTTGTTATCCTAATTTCTGTCTGAACCAAGACTAAATACCGTTCGGTATTTATGTACAATAAATTATATTTTCATTTGTATTCTTTAATTTACGTGCAAAAAATAAGAATTTATACCATGTACGTATGGAAAAAAAATCAAGGATCGATGGCCTCAGAGTAAACGCAAGAAATAAATATTTTATTTTTATGTAATTTATAGTTCTAATTGTTGCAACGGTTAGAACATTTTGATAAATTTTTAAGTTGAAGATTTAGCATGAATTAAGTACTAAAGTTAAAAAAATCGATTAAAATTTTGTTGTAAACTGTACTTTTAAGTCAAAATAAATACAACTCGAATGTTGTTATGTTGTATTAGTAATGTTTTAAATTACGACATGCGATAATCTAATCGTTTGTCATGAGCTGCCTTTACTTCAGAACAATATTTACCCTTTTTGCACGCTTTATATTAGCTTCACCTGTATGTTTGTTTGTTTGTATATTTGTTTGTATGTTTGTAACCGACTCCTTTGGGTGCGATCTTGACCCACTTTAAACGGCCAGATTTCATTCAAACTTTGTAGATTTATCGAGGACCGATGACAATACACTAATTTGATAAGATTATTCCATTATTCAATTTGCAAAATAAGATTTTTGTCAATTTATTTAATTTCACAAGAAACAGTTCACACATGAGCAAAATGGTTTTCTTTATAATGTGCGAACTCTTTTCTTTCAGTTTGTCTTTGGCGCGATATAAACAAAGCCGACTAAATATTGAGACATTTAATTAAATGAAAAGTGAGAATGGGTTATGTTTATTGTGAGCAATATACTTTCTTGAAGAGAATATTGTCTATATTTGTAAAAATATGAAAAAAAAACCTGAAATAAGGGCTTTAAATGTTGTTTCTTTCGTTAAATAGAGAAACAAAATTACGTCTTTGTTTCATTTTACGAATTAACCAAGAGTGAAACATTATTATAAAACAACATTTTCTGCAAATATTTCACGAAACATGGAAAAATTGAGGTTTGATTTTGCTGTGAAACCAACAGCAGATGGGAAATCAAACACCATATGCATAACCTCATTAGCTACACCTGATGGGCAGATTTTTCAAATTCCACTCGAACACCAACCTGCAAATCTACACCAAGCAGTTAAAAATACTCCAAAATATGCCAAGGTCAGTAAATCATTAAATAAAAGACATAAAACAAGGAAAATATGGCTAAGTTTGACAAATATATCAAAAACATATTTGGATAGAGAGCAAAAGTTACAGTTTAAGGATGTTTACCTGGAAGAAATTGAGGAAAATAAAGTGCTGAATCTTTAGCTAGTGGATCAAATAAAAAATTGAAAAAACTGTTAGAAAAATTTCTTAAAGAAAAAGAAAAACTATATCTGAAACTCAAAATTTAGGGAAAATTGCAAAATATTTCATGATTGAGAAATTCACGGGCAGAAACTCAAATGCTTACCAGTGGATTAAAGATTTCAACAAAGAATGTGAACGTTTCCTAATCAAAGAAGACAAAAAGAAAATAGAAATATTAAAACATTTCTTAGAATACTCCAGTGTACTTTGGTACAACTGCATGCAAATGAAACTTACAGTGGAATCGGACTGGAACAAATGGGAGAAATGTTTTAGTGAGACATTTGCAAACAAAGGATGGTCACCCATCAGATATGCTGAATTAGAATAAACATCAATGACTTTCCGAATATATTGATTTTCATAGCAGGATATTGAAATTATTGAGTACTATAGTTCTTCAACACGCTATATTGGATATATATTTTAGAAGCAGCCAATATCTACTCAAATTCACTTTAATAGTAAAGTCATGTAATAAACAAAAAATTGAGCCACATCTAGAGACACTTCTGAGATAAATAATATTCATCGATTTTATTTTAACTGCAGCCAATATCTATTCAAAACCTCCTTTAATAGTAAATTGATGTATTAACTATCAAGTTTTTTTACATTGTTATAAAATTTCTTGCATACGTCGATAAAGAAGTATCACTTTAATTATAAATAAACCAAACTAAAAAGTAGAAAATAAATAATAGTTTAAAAAACTAAAAAAAAAACACGCTTTATATAGAAAACGAAACTAAAAAATAGAAAATAAATTTTAATAAATTTGAATTAAGAATAATGTAAATTTTTTAATAAATATAAATTAATAATAGTGTATAAAAGAAAAAAATGTATTTTATTTAAAAAAAAGCGTGGGGTGCTTTTTAAGTTATTATCGAAATGATAATCCTATTATAACTATTGACACCATGCACCCCACGCTTTTTTTAAATAAAATACATTTTTTCTTATATACACTATTATTAATTTATATTTATTAAAAAAATTTACACTATTCTTAATTCAAATTTATTAAAATTTATTTTCTATTTTTTAGTTTGGTTTTCTATATAAAGCGTGTTTTTTAGTTTTTTAAACTATTATTTATTTATAAATCAATTGCAAACTGGGTTTCACTTGTACTTTGGATGTAACAGGTATCAATAACAATTTCTTCAATATGTTCTAATTTAAGACTGATTATTAATTATCCAGGGACCTTCGTAAATGTACTGAAATTTTCAGAAATACACGGGTTCTGAGTTAACTAATATGAAGCAGTAACTCTCATGAATATCTTGGCTTTCTTAACAATGTCTTTAAAAACTAGTTACGCCCACAACAAAGCACTCTTCATCCTTCCAGGTGTCGGTTTCCCTTGTTTACAACAGAACACGTTAATTGTAATTTTAGGAATGTGGCATAGTTTATATGAAAATCCAGCCATCTGGAATTACGAAGAATCATTCGTTTATTTGAAAAGTCTGTAAGTTTACAAGTTTTTTTTAACAGTATATTCATAATGTTGCGGAATCTATTTCTAACTTTCATTCGTAAATGTACTTTATTTAAAATTTAAAAAAATACAGGTTTTTTTTAGGCCGCTGATTACAACTGACAGCAAACAAATCATGAAGAAAACAATGTTAGTTTTTTTTATTATATTTTAAAGCCTTCACTAAAATATTACTCTAAGCTAGAATTCAAAGCCAAGAAATATGGTATAACGTTAAAAAGATGGACTAACATACGTAAAACCCGATTTTTGATCCCGGGATATTTCGATTTTCCCTGGTTTTCCGAAGGTCCCCCAGGCAAGTGCTGGGATGTTTCCTAACACTAGGCCACGGCAGGTTCCCCCAGGTATCTTTTTACCTCGTTGTCTCGTTGTCGACGAGAAATAAACCCAGGAAAATAATATACAAAGAGATTTGGATTAGCTAGATCGAATCATAGTTGTTTTCAGTTGCCAAAATAACCAATAACTGAGAGTTTCCGAAAGTTGTATCGAAACAAGTGTCCATCAGACTCTAAATATAACTGGTTGAGGGTCCATTTTATGAATCTCCGCGATTAATTTTGAGTACCGCAGTCATGCCACTGTTAAAAATGTTCGCCTTAATTCACGATGAACACTGGTTAAATATTACCCAGCGATCTTTTGTAAATTTTCAAATATTTTAGTCAAGAGCGTACGCAGAATTTCAATTCGCTTTGGCCGGGTTGGTGAGGGGAAGAACCTGTTTGTATGTTGTTTGCTTTCAATTTTTCGTTTCCTTTTGTTCATGGGAATTATAGATTTTTTTGGGTTGAGGGGGTGGGGGAGGATACATTTTCCATCTCCTACCCTGCGTGCGCTCCTTATTTTCGTAAATTTACAAGAACTAAGTTTACTTCCTTTGGCGATACTCAATAGAATCATCCTGAAGCAATAACTAAACTTTTAAACTATTATAAACTATCTTTGCTTTGGTAGTTGGGCCGCTTCGAAGTGTTTCGTCCACCCTGAAGATGTTGCAATGTAGAGCGAAACGTCAGTACAATCCACTACTTCGACGCGCTACAACCTTGAAAGCTAAGATAGTTTACAAGACAATGGCCATTTCATTATTACAAAAAAAAATCCCCCCCCCCTATAAAGTCTGTTCATCCCTGTTAACAATGGAACACAGAACTAGTAGACGCGACGTGGCGCAGTTTCTACAAGGATATACCTATTCTTTAGAAGGTTATTGGAAAGGAAAAGATTGATACGATTTTTTTTTTGGCATTCGCGATTGTTGGTTGTATTCTAAGTCACAAGAAGCCTCAATGACGGACAAAAAATGAAATTGCAAACACACAGAAAATAATCCAAAATCAACCGACGTCGCAAATTAAAAACAGACAGCGCAGAAAATTACGTAGAAGGATTGAGTGTGTGTGTGTGTGTGTATATATATATATATATGTATATGTATATATATATATAAACACAAACGGTCACAGTGTCTTAGAAATCTGTTTTTGTTCTTCTGTGATTTCGTTGTATGTAGTGTCAGAGATATCTGTTTTATAACATCGCTAGGTTCGCTTGTGCGTCGTTGTGTTGTACACATTATCTGTGGGTTCACCCCTTTGTCACTGTGTTGTCCGAGGTCTTTTTTTTTTTTGTATTTATTAACTGTCCTTGCTGCTATTGCCACGTAGTTGTTAGCCCTCTGTGTCTGTCTGTGTTGTAATTTTTTTAATTATTATTTCCTTTCATGGAATTTTCCGTGCTGTCTATGTTTTTAATTTTTTTGACATTCAAGTTCATTCAACAATAAAAGCTGCGTTTTTTTTTAGATTTTTTAAACTACAAGTTTATTTACTTAGTACAGTGCAGAAATATCAATCACCATACCGTCAGATTTAGTAGTATCTGCCATCTTATCGGTAATGTTGGCCATCATATTGAAAATGTGTAATAATTGGCCTTAAAAATTAAAAAAAAATCCAAAAATCCAAAAAGTCATAGAAAATTTTACCTCTTTAAATATATATTGATTTGATAAAATACTTGTCTTGTTTCGATCCTTTTCCGGGTCCAGAATAGGTTATTTAGATTCAAAGAACATTTACTTATAATTTATTTAAATTTAATCACTTCAATTTAATGTTTTATATATAAATTCCAGGTTTCAGGTGCAAGAAGTCAAACAAAACGTTTACAAATATAATTTATTATTTCCTTATTTATTATTATATTGCCTCGCCGGGTAACTGAACCGAAAACTCCAAGGACCATAAAATTATATTAAAATGGTAATTAAATAATATGTTTATAAATTTTAATTTTTTCGGATTTTTTAAAGCTTTTACGGATTATCAATACGGCATATTTGACGTTATAGTTAAAAATTGTGGCAAACAAAATGGCAAAAAGTTCTATAATCCAAAATGTCTGGCGTTACGTCACAATCCAAGATGATTAAATTCAAGATGATGGTCTGGTATATGGTCATCCAAGCTGGCGGTCAGAGTCAAAGGCAAATGTCAAAAAACAATAAGATGGCTGCTGCGACGTCACAATCTAAAATGGCGGAAACCGACGATCCCATTCCACACTCCGACCCTTGGACCAGGAATAGCCAATATATGTTACTGATAGCCTATATATTGGATCGAAATACGGGGTCAATAATTTATCTTAAAAAAAATTATTTAGGGAATCGCCATTTAAGTCCATTTACTCAAACACAGCATGGTGACCGGTACTTCTTCCTTGATGTTTACATTATAAAATCATTATGAACATAGACACCTGAGTGCACTGATGTTTTCTCTCTGTACGTTATATATTTTTTGATGTTTTTTAATTTTTTTATATTTTTATTGAAGATTCTTTAAGGTACAGTTTTTTTTCTGTTGACGTATATTTTTTGTAGTTTTCTGTTATTATTCACGCAAGCCTAAATAAATATTTAGACAATGAAATAATAAAATTTAATACGTTAAAAAAATAGTGTTTGTGATTATTTGTAACAATCTGTATCGCTCCAATAGTAACGAGTCAGCATTCAACATAGTGAAAGAGGATAAGCACACAATGGGTCCTTGGCGGGCCGAGAGCGTCACGCTTTTGAATAGAGAGTCGTGGGTTCCAGACTACCTTTTGGCATGTCTCAACATGAACACCGAGTCGGTATCAAGTGTGGTTGGCAACCCCCTGTAATTAATTACGGTGTGTGTTAATCAGCTGTGCGACGTAAAACATCATTCCATGCTTGGTGCGTACTTAAGCAGGCGGAAAGACGACACCCGCTTAAACATACTTCCGTTACTACCAGCGTACTGGTGAACCTTTTATTTACTCAACTTTCGATTTCGCCTCTTTCTCGTAGGCTTAATCAGCCACGCGATCAATATTAACATGTATCATCATTTATTTCTTCATTTAGTTGTACTTAGTTTTAAAAATGAAATAAAAAAATTAAGTTGTTCGGGGACGAAATAAAATGAAAAAAAAAAAATACATGTTCCCCTTTCCTGTCGCCTCCCCCCCCCCCCCCCCATCCGTCCCCTCGTGTATCTCGCCTCGGTGCACAAGCGCCAGCGACGGAGAAACGCATCTGCAACAGCTGACTCGCCAATTACGCCGCGTCCGAGAATAAATTTCCGTTCGGCGGACGGCAGGGAGGGGAGGGAAGGGTGGCTGTTCCAGGCTCAGTGGTGAGGCGTTTAATTACGTTACTCGTTTGGTAAGAGGGTTTGCTGGATTGGGGTTGGCGTGGGAGTGGGGAGGGGGGGGGGGGTGTTGGCTAGGCACTCTCCAACTCCCCTGCGTAAACTGCCAGTCGCTCCCCCAGCGCCACCCCTTCCAGCTGACTCCTTGAACCTTCCACCCCCACCCCTCCCACAGCGAAGGTATCCGGTGCGAGATAACAACGTGTTGCGCTTCCACCCCCCACCCCTACCCTTCGCCCCCCTCTCTGGCGGGAGGCCGGGCCCTCCAACCGACTAATGACCCGGTGTCGTAGGTGGGGGCGTCGTGTTCCGGGGCCGTAATAATAAAAAAATAATAACCCGCCAGCTCGCTACGGCCGTGACAGGCAGGCTTAAAGGGGAGCGCTGCACGAGGTGGTCCACTTAGCCCTCGGCCAAGAGAAACAAATTGCAGTTTTGTGATCACAAAAATATTTTTTTGCAAATAAAGGACCTATAAAATATTTTGCTAATACAGACCAATTAACATATTTTGCCAATACAGACCGTATAAAATATTTTGCCAATACAGACCCAATAATATAATTTTCCAATACAAACCTTATAATATATTTGGCCAATACAGAGTTATAAAATATTTTGTCGACTCAGAACCTTAAAATATTTTGTCAACACAGACCTTATAAATTATTTTGCTAATACTGACCTTATAAAATAATTGGCCAATACAATCCTTATAAAATAATTTGTAGTGACAGATAATTCTTAAGTGTTCTCGTAGTGGCTTGTTAACGACATAACGACAGCACAATTTGTTCCGAGACTATGAATTTATTTGGTAGTCACCAAACATGCAAAAAAAATACAGTAATCTAGGAAGTATTATACGTACTATTACTATATTTTTAGCTTTACATTTTTTTTTGGTTAGCTTTGCACAATAAAGTGTGTGTTTTTGTGTCATAAAATGTGTACTTTATTTGCCTTTCGCAGTTAGCTGTTGACAACATGTTTGCACAGAAATCCAGGTGGTGCAAAACTTTCTTTGTTGAGTGGTGTAATCGATAGGGTCTATATTGACAAAAATATTTTGCTTTGGACATAAATACGTTTCTTCTTTCTTTTTTCCGTGATGCACGTAACTATGCGGGCTCTAAATGTCTACAAATGACGGCAAAAAACGTACCCACACTTAAAATGTCTATGAATGAAGTAGATACTAACGTAAACTTTTTTTTTATTAATTAAATTATGACTTTAAAATTTCAGTAAATTAAAATAATAAATCCAGAAACGCAACTCATACTAGTTCGTCCACCACCATTTGCCCTTGACTGTTCGCAAATGTTCATTTATAGTAATTCCAATTGGCGTTGAAGTGGGCAAGGGTAGGGAGTAGGAGAAGAAACTTCTTTGTTGTATTGGATGGTAAACTGAGAAAATGCAACTTCCGCACCATTCTTAATAGTTAGCTTTCAAATTACAAACTATTATTATACATAAGTATTCTTAGTCCTACGTTTCTTTGATATTAAAGTAGAAACTACTTTTTGACGTGACAACGTCTAATAAATCGATGAACGCCGGCTGCACGCACGAAAAAGGATGACTAATTGTCCCGCTATGCACATTGTCCCGTTACACACATTGTCTCGTTACGCTCATTGTACGCTTGCGCCGCATCTATCTCTCTTGCACTCGATTGGAACAACCATCGATTTGACTTTTTCGAGGCACATTAAACTTGAAATACTCCCATTAGTTTCCTACTTTTCCTATCATCGATAACACAGATTGGAGGAAGTTAAATAGCAAACATGTACAAACGTTATAGTTAAAATAATCTGTTCGTTAAAGTAATAGACATATTTGAATTAATGAGTGCAAATAAAAGTAAATTTATCAATTAAATTGTAGATTTCATTTCACTCCTTCTTTGTATAAAATTATAGTTAAAATAATATTTTCGTTAAAGTAATAAACATATTTGAATTAATGAGTGCAAATAAAAGTATATTTAACAATTAAATTGTAGATTTTATTTTACTCCTTTGCATCAATACATAATAGTGATAATTCAATAAAAAATATTCAATTTTATTTATAAAAGTATGCAATCATTTCATTAATGTTTTCTTATGACGTTGTCACGTTAAACTATCGTCCGTAAACCGACTTTACAGACAACCAATTTTTTTTGTTTAAGCTTGTACAAAAACATTTAAGCAAATCGCACATTATTGAAGTCATGTTACTTGTTATCAGAGAGACTCGTTGTAATTTTTACGAAATATAAAAAAAATAACGTAAAGAGAATCCGTATCTTAGAAGAGAAACTTTCAGGGTTGACCGAAAAATACACTATAAGGAGCTAAGTTTTAAGAAATCTGCGTAGAAACTTGGATCAAATAAAATTGGAAAATGGAAAACCACACCACAAAAGCGGACAGTACAATACTGGTGATGTTAGACATGGATTTGTTACAAGCAGGGAAAGGAAGGGGAAGGGGGTGCCGCCCAAACGGCCAGTAAGAAATGATAGCATGAAAAGTACATATCATTTGTTTCTATAGAACCACCACAACATCGCTGCAAAGGCAAAAAGAACATGTCGTTAACATACATAAAAGTAGGGCCACAGTAAACCGGCAGAATATAATCCTCTCTTCAATTGAAACCGATACGTCAGAGCGAAGGTAGGAACGCGCTTCCTGGTTGGCCGGGAGAAGCTGGCGAGACATAAATCCTGCAACACAATGACGAATGAGGGCTGGTCATCGCCAACAAGCTCGGAAAGAAAATGTGCGGTTAGTTTGGCCCGGGCCGATTGCTGGGTCGGTGTTCCAGTTGGTGCAGGGAAAATAACATCTCTGTTGGATCAAAGAACTGTTTACGTTCTTTGAATGATTCATGTAATGGGGAATTTTTAAATAATACAATTTCTTGGACATACGCCATTGCAGTTTTGCACTGTGTGTCATGGAAAAAAAATTCAAGAACACAAATAAAGAAATAAAAAGGAGAACATAAACACACAAAGAACAAGCCTAAATCAGCTATGTCAAACAGATAGACCCAACTATGTTCCTAAAAGGTATTATGGACAACACAACGATGACAACACCGACGAACACATTATATTTCCTGTGACAGTCTGTTTGTGCCTGATTATGGGAACAGATCTCAGTTCCCGAACGTCGCAACTGTTTTGTCGTAAGAAGCCTCTGTGATCGTCTGTGCTGCCGTCGTTGTGGTGTCCAGAATATCTTTTTAGTCGCATCAATGGGTTGGCCTGTGCGTCGCTGTGTCGTTTTGTTGTCCAAATTATCTGTTTAATGTCATTGTTGGTTTCATCCATTCGTCTCTGTGCTGTATAAGGTCGCTTTTTGTCTTTATTTGCTGTCCTTGTTGTGACTGTCTCGTCGTTGTCAGCCCACTGTGTTCGTCGGTGCTGTGATATTTGTCCTCACTAACTCCCTCCACGGAATTCCCTGTGCAGTCTATATATTTAACTATCGATATCGGCTGATTTTGGCTTCGTTTCTGCGTGTTTGTGTGACATACAGTTTCACCAGCAATGACATGTGTCCAAAAAATATATCATTAAATCGAGTTATTTAAGTTTACCCTTCCTGACTCAAGTGCTTTTCATTTGGTCCGACTGATAAAAATATAAAATATCTAAATTTTGTTTCTCAAAGGCAAAAATAAAATCTTAAACAAGCAGTTAGTAAACTTTGATATTGGCTAAGAATTTTTGAAAAGTAATTTTCTATAGGTATAAACGACAAGTTTGGCCAAATAACGGCCATATAAATATTTGCTAGAAATGACAATAAATTTATGTACTATTCGCCGAAGGTTTCTTCTCAAAAAACGAAGAGATCTTTGTAGTTCCAACCCGCTGCATACTCACTCGTAGAAGCTACGCCATATTCCGACTACCAAATTTTGTGTAAATTTGTTAACAGCAAAAATAGGCACGTATAAAAAAAAAGAGTGTTTTTTTGTAGACTTATAGAGTGTTTCAATTTGTTTGTCAGTAATCCAAGAGGATTATAGTAGTATCATATTCAAAATGAGTTAAATCAGAACCCGTAAATTTACCAAGATATAAGTTAATTTACGAAGATCCCTATGTGGTTTGTAACCAACCCTCTTCCCATGTATACTTTAACAGATGATAAAGCTGCACGAAATGGAACTTATCAACATACAATATATTATTTTGAACGAACCTTTTTGAGAGGCTTCGAACTGGTAAATGGCTCACGTGCTGGTTAGGGGTGGGGGTGTAACATTTATTTTGAATAAAACATCCCGGTCCTAAACTTAATGCTGATGCCCTGGACTGCCAGTGGGATTGTGTAGTGCTGGTAAACATACCGCAAATGTCGCTCGCGCTTATTGGTTTATTTCGTGTCTCGTTGGTAACTACTATGTAATTACGGAAGGGATGGAAAGAGCTAGCGTGATGGTGAAACACTGGACACGCATTTACCAACGAGACAAGAAATAAACCACTCAATGCGAGAGATCTCTGCGGTACGTTTACCATCACTACACTATCTCACTGGCAACCCAGGGCATCAGCATCAGGTTGTGTAATTCAAAACCAAATAGACAATGTCACACCTCCTCCTTGCCAACAGACTGTGGCCGATTACTTTCTAGATATCCCGGGAATTGTAGCGCGAGTGACCGTACCTAATGAACTCATTGACGACACATTAAGCGCAACTTATAAGAAATTATAGACATACTTACTTCCAATGTAATTAAGTCACTATCCCAACTTTTTCTTGGAGTGATTTCGGAAAAAAATGAACAGCTGAAATGTGGATGGACATGTGGATTCTGACCAGAGTTCTTTCAAATCAGAGTCAAAAACTTAACCGTTGTGTCACTGAGTGAGGTATTGGCAACCAATTGGAGTTTTTGTTATTGTTTGGACAGGAACTAAGAAATTCAAATGGCATGCACAGGAACGAATTCAGTTTCCATAATGCAAGTTAATCAGTTTAATTTAACTATCTTACTTATAAAAAACCTCCCACAAAATTTATTTGCTGTAAAAAAACCTTCACATTCACAGAAAAAAACAAAACAAGGAAAAACAACCCTGTATTTGCTCGTTGAAAATACGCACTGTGGAGTAGGTAATTGAGTTATTTGAAAACATTGCGTACTTGTTCTGTCTGTTGTCATAACAAAAGCGAGGCTATTCTTTCCGTTTATCGCGGAGCCAGCGGCTGTGAGACAGAGCACAGTATTCTCAAGCGGCAGCTGTCTTCATCTCCCTCATTTCCCTCGGGAAAATGGTGGAGGGGGGAGTGTTTAAGGCTCCATTATCTGTTTCCCAGGTGGCTTCTGTGCGCTTGATCAATGTTCCTGTGTTAATTGCTCGACTCGCTGTTTCTGAAGCCTGCGTTCGCCCGCGGGGACAAAACAGCGAAACTGTAACAAATTATACGTACTTTCAACTGAAATATTTGTTGTAAGAGCATCACGCTCACCACGGACTCAGCTTAGATTCCCAACCAAGTAAGTCACTTCAAATATACATATAAAAGTTTTCTGTTATGATGGTGGGTTTATTGGGAAGAAAGCTGATGTTCAGATTCCCGCGGCTTAACCATAGGAAGACATAACTGGGGCGTACTAGGCGAGATGATTCTGCAAAGATTTGCCATTGGGTTCCGCAGGTAATGCAAAAACCCTGGAAAGGTGAAAATTCTATTGCTCACTTACAACACATTCTTTGAATGATTCTTGCAATGGATAAGAATGATTTAAAACATTTTATGGACCTACGTCATTGCTGGTTTTTGAATCGTATGTCATAGAGAAACCACAGACAAGAAGGATGATTACACATACATATTTAAAAAAATGCCGAAATCAGCCCATGTAAAATTGTAAATTGTATTCTCTGTGCTGTCTATTCATTTAAAAATTGACATCGGCTGATTTTGGATTATTTTTCTGTGTTTGTGACATCATTTTTCGGGATCTCTATCACATCTACGGTTAAAACCAATGATGGCGTATATCAATATTTTTTTTTTAATTAAAGGTCATTGACAATGTCCCTGTTTATCGAAAAAAAAATTGGAAAGGTTACTTAATCACAAGACTTAATGAATATAGTAATAAAGTGGAAGAAATAAATCATTGTCGTGCGGTTTATAGAGAGAATTGAGTACAGAAAAATCAATGATAGATTTTACGAATAAAGTGGACTCACTGGAACATTCGTTAGTCATGGCAGTTTCCTTGGACATCACTTGTGTATTTTACAATGCGTGGCGTCCTCCAAATAATTCGAATGTTTAAATGCTAGGGATGATATAGAAATTTGTATGTCATTGTTATTACTTTCTTCAGAGACACAACTTGCTCATGTGAATTTAGTTAAGTTATATCAGCAAGACCAAAATTTAACGAAAGGTTTCCCACAAGTATAAGACATTGGGTTTTTGATGTGGAATGCCCCATTTGAAAATCAGCTAAAACGTTAAATCCCTGGTTGTTGTCTGGTTCATGGTTACGTTGAAAACGTATTTGGTAAAACCTCATTTTTATTGGTTTAATAAATTATATACTACTAAAAATAAACAAAATTGAAGACGAAGGATACATACGAACAGTTAATCCAAAAATTATTGATCTAATGATTTCATGCTTTTCAGTAGGACTCACATAAAAATTTTCCTTTAAGTTCATAAAAATAATTTAAAAAAAACGTGTTTAATTGAGAATAAAATGTGAGCGAATATTTCAGTACTCGCCAAAGATGTGTAACATCTAACCCCATTAACGAGAAAATTCAAGTGTTTTTATGTTGCTAATACGCTTATAATACGAAACTCAAGACACTAAATTTAACGTAGAATTCTTTAAAATAATGTTCAGTGTGATAAATTTAAGCAAATTGTGTTTTCAACTACGTTTATTGACGTAGTTTACGCACCCGCCGCCAGTATTAGTCGCCGGAGCAGTTGTGTTGACTTTTGAATCGTTTGAATAGCAGACTGAAATTTTAAACTATATAATGAAACGGCTCCGATAAAAGCGAAAATGTCTTTTAAAAAAGTAAACCGCATCTTTGCGCCTGATTTCCGACAAGGAATTTTATTAAAATACTACCTACCCATATTGTTAAAATTTATTAAACAGTTAATACTGTTACGAACGCAGACAGGACTGTGACGCACGCCAGGTTCGGAGCTGACTGACAGCCTCGCACAGCCACTGATGTCACGCACCGTCCACAGACGTAAGGCATGCCACGCGTGCCTGGTCGGATTACAAGGGTTCTCGCTGCCTCCTGCCCCTTCCACTCCCCTCGTACCGTCACGCCTCAGGCCATTGTCAATGACCTTTTTAGCGGCCTGGGAATTCTGCGGCTTTCGGCCACCGCGCGGAGTGGCGCGGATAAACTCCGCCTTTCAGGACTTTTCGGGCGTCGGGTCGGCCCAAGGTGACGCGACACTTCCAACCCCCATCCCACCACCACTGTGTTCCAGAAAGTTTGCCAAGAGTATAAAAGCAGCGACGCCGGCCTCCGCAAGAGTTCCGAGAGAAGAGCGAAAAGCAGAGCAGCGGAGAGTGTCTCACCCTCGGGAGTGATACTGGCGATACCCGTGCGATCAGCGAGAGGTGAAGAGGGCCAGTGGCCCTTGCTGAGCGAACCAGACCTATCGGGAGGCGATACCTGCGAGTGAAGGCCTGGCGAGCCAGTCGGGTGCGACGAGCGATAGTTGGGGACTGCACTGCGGCGCGGTGTGTGAGAGTGTGCGAAGGAAGCAGATAGAAGCAGACTGTCTAGCCAAGCTCCAGTGGTAATTGTTAATGTTTCAATGACCAGTGCAAGAATAATTGTTGTGTACAGAGATCTTGAGTACATTAATTAAATTTATGGTGTAGATATTTGTAATAAATAAAACTGAACTAATTAATTGGGCTATACCTTACGAACCCAATATTCTCCCCACATTATATTCGTAATAATACTATAAATTTCCTTTTGAACTTTGGTACAAAGTAAACCTTGGTGATCTTTGGTTCGCGCCATCCGTTACAGATGGCAGCATTGTGGTTGCACATTTCTGTTCCATGAGACTTCTATTCCATTCACGAAATCACTCCTACCAAATGCCGTTTACATAGAGCTGAGATGTTTTACATCATAAAAGCCTTTTATAGTTAAATATAGTTTTATTATGAATTTATTTTAAACCATGTACTTAAACATTAAATATTAGAAGAAAATCTATTTTGTGCACTATTGCTTTAAGCCTCTATGCATGAACCTAGAGAAGTAAAACACTTTAAAATCAAACCATTGTCAGTAGCCTGCAATTCAAATTATGACACATATAATGAGAAGATAAAAATATGGTTCCTAATATGCCAAGTTAACCCAGTGTATGTACACCAGTCAATAACAAATATATTTTATGCTTTATTTAAAGGTAAGGGATGGAAACTGAAAGGTGTAATGGCTTCAACAGATTTCTGGTCATAACAAAACTTCTCCCTTTTGATATTCTAAATTTTGCTTCGATAAAGCATATTTTATAACGTAACTAGCTGATGTACCCGCGTTTTTTACGGAAGTCTAAAAGAAGAACACTCTCACCCCGCTCACTATACATGCCCCTCCTCGTGGGTACGCCACTGACGCGCCACAAAAAAGAAACCAACAATGTAGTGCCCTTTGCCATGAATACGCAGAAGGCATCAACAGTGCAAAAGCCCTTTGCCATTGAGCGGAAGAAAGAATCAACAATGCCATAGTGAAATTCCGTAAAAAATTACAAAATTATATTTCAAGGAATGACTTTCTCGAAATCTTCTTCGTGTTTCGAAAGTCAAGTGTGCAAAATTTCAACTCAAACGGACAAACATTGCGTTAACGCATAGAAGATGAACACAATAGAAGACGAAAACACAAACATAAATTTTTATATTATAAGATTGGATGCCAGAAATTTTTCATATCTGTCATAATATTATCAACAGAAACTATTTTACGGTGTCTGCAAAACTCTTGATGTGGTATCTCTGCTTTAACGATAGTAAATCCTCAATATTAAACGATAAAAAAATAGTAGGGCATGAATACTTTAGAAAACATATGGCGTCTGTTGTTTCCTATCCGTCTCCTTTAAAATAATATAGGCCTATATTTTTTAACGATCCATTTAAAATGGGTATAGATATGCGAGAATGGGCTGTAAATTCTAAACAAGAAAAAATATTCCCAGGGCCATTGATAAGGAGCTGAATTTTTGCTATCGTAATATCATCCCATGACGTCATCCCACTCGGGACGGGTCCGGGACCGAGGACCAGTGAGTGGCGAGTTACGAGTAACGGTCGCTCGCGGCGCCCACGTGTGTAGCCGGGCCGGGAGCACGGAAGAGGCCGCCCGACAAATTGCGAATTCCTGACAGGTGCAATAACGCGAATACCTTCCCTTCGTGAGTGATGCCCGTCGAGGGGAGGGCGTCCCGAGATGGCAGCAGCGGTTAAGTGATGGGGAAACAGAACTGAGACGGCTGCAAGGTGGGCCACGAACCAACCTTTATCCCGCGTCTGTCTTTGGAGCACCTGGTGCAAGAACCATCACATATATTAATACAATAGACTCAAATTTTAGCTGAACCACGCAGTTAATACATATGAATTTGGTATCGTTATAAATGTTTATTTTATTATTGAGTTAAAACAGTTTTAGTTAAAATAGTTTTCTATTGAATAATTTTAATTGAATTTATATATAATTATTAAATATTTGTGTTGTTTATTTGATTGATTAACGCGCGAAAACTACTGGACCGATTTTGATAAAAACTTTCGTTTTTAAAAGGTCATGATTAACTTAAAAAATGGATCCATGTAACAATAACACAACAGAAATTTGTCTGTCTGTTCGTTCGAACATCACGCAGAAAGTAGGCTACTTGACTGATTTTGATGAAACTTTTTGTTTTTAAAAGCTCATAATTATACTTAAAAACTGGATTTATATTACAATAAAACCACCGAAATGTGTCTGTTTGTCTGTTTGTTGTTAGAACATCGCGCAAAACTACTAGACCAATGTTGATGAATTATTGTTTTATTTTAAAGCTTATAATTTGACTTAACAACTCGTATATACTGTATCTCGCTGCGATGACGGGAGCGGATATATAAAAAAAAAAACTCTTTTTCCACAACCAAGTGCAACCAATATAAGGTGAGCTCCCATGACTACCAACATCCACTTCTACCAACACTACTACGCACCACATTATCTAATTTATTTATTCTATTATGCAAATGAAAATTTATCGATTGATTATAAATATTTAATAAACCATGTGATAGTTAATAAAAAAATCACCGCACAATTATTCGCATGTGGACATACACTATATATACATATATCGAGTAGGTATATAATATTAAGAACACGTAGTTTTCTACCTGTAAATATATTTTAGCTTAAGTACCCGTCCTTGAAATTTCAGTTGAGTTACGAAGCTAAATTGTACAATCAACCTCGTAGAACGCTATTTAACTGGGTCTCTATCAAAATACAAAAAATATATATGTATGTATACACCCCACATTATCATAATCATATTAATATGAACAATTATAAAACATCTTATATTTCAAACGTGACATATAAAATAAATAAGAAATAACGTTTTAAATAATAATTTAGTCAACAAAAATTATATCTAGACGATGGGAAAGCAGATAAATTTGAATAAACAGTACTAAAGTTTACAATACATTTAAATTTTAAAAAAATATGATGAATGCGGGGTTTAGAACAGAGCAAGATGCTATAGGTCTATATTATTTTTTAGGGTGAATCATTAGATTTTATTATTATAACATAAACAATAATAATTTGGATTTTCGCCTGTTTGTTTCTTTGTCTATCTCAGTAGCAGTAGAAGATTATACATTAATTGTAATGAGACTTGACCTGTTAGTTAGATGTTAAGCATTCGCTACTACTGAAACAGACAAAGAAACAAACAAGCTAAAATCTAAGCAACATTGTTTCCCTTATAATATTTCATACCTCATTATTTAAACTCAAAATAATATAAGCCTAAAATAATATAAGCCTCTGTCCTAATACTCGCTGACATCAAATCATCCATCGTACACAGAAAAAATGTTTCTGTACTTTTACAGGAGATTACTTTAAAAGCCAGTTGTCAAGAAATGGGCTGTAATACTACAAGAAATATATTGTAATTATGTACAACCCATGGCTATGGTTATTTTTGCATTTAAGGAATACGTTTTTAGAGAAAATAATTATGATTTCTTACAAAAATTGGCGCTTTATTTTATATTTTAATTAATGTTTCATTCAAGCAGATTTTTTTAAAGCATGGAAAATATAATCGAATATTTAACCATCTGACATTATTTTGTTGTAGGTATCATCTTATTATGTGCGTAGTTAAAACTGGAATTATTTTCACGAAACGGTTTACAAATAATTTTAACCATTGGCGATACTGGGACAACACAAAGAATAAATTACTAGGTATTAAAGGAAACACACTTTTGAAGTGATACAGTTGTTTTCATATAAAAGTACAAATTTAAAAATGTCTGTAATTTTACCTGAATATATCTGTGTTCCATTTACAAAAATATACAGTGTATTTTACTTGTGAGGCATGGTGAATATTTTGGATGCATTTCAAGCCACTGTCTGAAAATCAAACCTTGCTTCCGTTTCCTGTCGGACGACAAAAGGAAACCTCTCCCAGTTTTCATCCATCCCCCCACCCCCACCCCAACCATATAAACTCGACGATTCGCATTTCTCCCGCTCTGAACCTTTCCTTCGTCCAACATATGTTACCTCGCGGAAAGAAAGGCAGTAAAAGAAAAGAGATGTTCGAGTGAAATGGATACGTGTAGATTTACAACCATCCCATCGCGCCTCAACGAATCGAAGCCGATATTCGTGTTTCTTTATGCGATACACTTAAATCACTTAATGGCATCACAAAAGCTAACTTGTAAACTCAAAATGATATTTTAAAAAAATTGAGAAAGTCCTTTAGTAGTCACCAGTGATGTGTAAACATCTATCTTCGGTAACGAAAAAATGCATGTGTTGTCATGTTGCAAATTAACTTATAATACAAAACTCGTACATAAAATTTAACGTAGAGATCTTTAAAATAATACCGAGCATGATAAATATACGAAAATTATTCATTTTAGCGAAAAACTATCAAAATGTCTCCTTTTTGAAACTTAACCATAATTATATTTTACAAGATGTTAATAAACTAGCAGAACTGAACCCAACCCAGGTTATGTAAGGCTAATTATTGTTTATTTCCTACAATTTTTCTCAAAGTCGGTAAATTTAATTCACTTCGGGTAGTTTCGGAATAGCTAAGATGCAGTTTATCCGCACGGTGTAAGTAAGTGTGTAATCAATATTAGCTTAATTCTGGTATCAATTCTGTGCAACAATCTACTCAAACGTACAACCACGGTCGGAAAAAGAAAAGATAATTAAAAATAGCGAAAATTTTGAAACACAGAAGTTTTGATGCAAAAAATTGACAATTATGTAGAAATAAGAAATAAATACATGGAAATAAATTTCATAGAGTCTAAAATGCCGGTTACCTTGTAAATCTTGGTAATATACACAAAACAACATCTTTGGTAACAGCACACAAACTAAAATATGCAATAATTATAAATAATAAATAATCGTGACACATAAAAACAAATTACACCTTACTTTGCGAAAAAATGGGGAAATACATATAATATATAGTTTATATTCGGTTGAATCACGTGGGCCAGCCTTTTGTTACCCGAGATTTCTGGGACTTCTACGCAGACGCAGCATCGTCGTTTCGCATTTCCGTTCATTCGACTTCCGTCCCATTCAAAGATTACTCCTTCCAAATGCCGTGTACCGAGAGCTAAGATGTTTAAACATGAACAAAAACTGAAATGCTTTTTGCAAAACAAAATAATAAACTAGGTACATAAATAATAAGTATTATATGTGATATAACTGGTAAAAGTATTTTAAAAAATTTGGAATAGCTATTTGTATTCAAATGAATTTTTTGTCATGGAAAAATATCACTGACACAGCATTCATTTACGAGTTTTCAATTCAGCGCTAAATTGTCAATTTCCACAGCCTACTAGATATGCATTTAAAACTGCTTTATATTCACAATTTTTTGAACATTTGGGTGAAACTTGAAGCTTCCGATAAAAAAAGAAATGAAAAAAATTTGAAATTTTTATTTTCGAAATTTAAGGTGGGGAATGACGTAGGAAACTCTGAGAGTAATCATGGGGCAGCGACGAACTGAAATCCGTCATCACATTAACCCCGCCTATGTGGTTGGAAATGAGAAAGTAGACACCAGCACTGAAATATATCGTGCACCAACGAACTTCACTATCAAACTTTGACGCAAATCGCTGATAAACGAGCGAGTACCTAGATATACAGTCAACAGGGTTAATTCCTCCGCCAACTTGTATTTTCAAATATCTTACCTCAGCTTTCAATGCAGGCGCTGTATTTAGTTTTTATATTTGTCCAGTATTTTCGCTCCGCCGCACGAGCCGTATTTCGTTGGAAATAGATTTGCTCGGATGGGATTGCCAACGAAGTTAAAACATCAAACAGAATGGCGGAAATTTCCTACGCGCCTTGCCAGGAAGTGCTGGATTTCCAAACAAAAATAAATATAAATAAAAGAATTCCACCCATTTAACGCTTTTTACTGTTTTTTTATTTTTATTTGAAATGTATTCTGAATGTCATGGGATAGAATAAAGGCTCACCTTAAATATAAAACCGTATTCCTTACGAAATGTTTTCACACTGTTTCACTAGATGCCTTGTCCTCTTCTCCGTAGCCTTGTCCGGCCTTAGGTTCCCGTGCGATTTTCAGTAAATTCTCATATATTGTAATTATTTTTGCAAGTTATCTGCCCCATTTGAGAGAACTGAGTACAAAAAATTTAAGTTAGAACAAAACTTACATTCATCTATCATCTAGTAAAAAAAAACATTTTTAGACGTATCTTTGCGTGTCAAAATCGTGCTTCATTTTAAGTGGACATTTTTTTATGTGTATTATCAATCAAAATGTGGCTTCAATTGGTACTATAAAGGTTAAAAATTTTTCCAATAGATTTGTATAGTAAACATTTTGTTCGATAATTCTTTAGTTCAACACGACGACTTGGAGTACTTTTAGACCCACATTCACTCTTTAGTCGAGCGTTCTCTGTCGTCGGAAGGCCTGGGTTCGATTTACCACCTTAGCAGGCAGTTCTATTACATTCAGAGAGTATATTAATACGTAACTAGGACTGTAAACCTCTAAAAGCCAATGACATAATAATGCTTCTTGTGTTTTGGTCCAGTACAATCTAGTCTCTAAAGACGAGGAATTCAAGTGAAGCATGTAAGCATATACAACAGCTGAAAATAAAGAGGCTGTGGTGGCTAAAAAATCAATTTTACAAGAATTTCAATTGGTAATAAAAAAATTAAAAAAGCAGTGAAGTTAAGTTTTCTCTTACACTTTACCATTATGAAATATAGAAAAAATATAATATTTAGCAAAATGTTTATAGTACAAATAAATTGGAATATTTTTAAAACTTTTTTTAGTACAAAGTGAAGCGTTATTTAGAATTAACATACACATAAATAATTCATCACTTAAAAGGACGCACGCTTTTCTTTAGGTGAGGAAAACAAGATCCGCAAAGATACGTCTAAAAAAATGGATTTTTATTGGATGATAGATGAATGTAAGTTTTGTTTGAACTAAAATGTTTTTTATTTCCTCAATTGTGGCAGAGAACTTGCAAAAACGCTCACAATTTATGAGCATTTACCAAAAATCGCATGGGAACCTAAGGCCGGACAAGGCTAGGGAGGAAAGGGGAAGAATCTAATATCCCGGCATCTAGTGAATCTTTGTGTAAGCAACTCGCTTGATTGGTTAAAATAGTTGGCGTTAGTGCCGTAGAGCTGCGCTATAACCACGCGCCACGGTGGTTCCTTGTCTCACAGACACATACACACACACACACTCTCTCTATATATATAAATATATATATATATTTCGGTTTGCTCTTCTTTAAAAACAAAAAATAGATCAATCCATTGCATGATTCTTTGTACTTGCTAAGTTTAATTTCTGCAAATGCGTTTAGTACTCTCCGAGACTTAGAAATGTTAACTACCAATAAGTTTTGTTTATGCAACCCCGATATATTCCACGCAATGTCATAACATTATGTATTTTGTACGAATAGCCAGGGAAAAAAAATGTTTTAGTGGGTTCAAACTAAATTATACGCGCGCTTAACTAAGAATTGACATCAAATCAACACTTAACGACGTAATGCTATTAGCTGTTTGTTGATTCTAACGGGGCGATGAGAGAGTGGGGTTGCGAGTGCGCTGATGAAACAGTGTGGAAATATTTGCGTTGCGATACGAGAGTTCCTGATTAGGACAAGCATTAAGCGTCGCGATCTGTCGATCGGCGAGCAGTGCGAACACGTCCGCTCAAGCTGGCAGTCAGCTCGGCAAAACGGCAAACTGATCAAGGGCACTCACACACCACCTCCAGCGCCATTTCTACACTCCGCGTACCTGAAACAATGATTGCATTAACAACCGAGAAACAATTAATGTTTACATAGCCAAAGTGATTTTTATTGTTGTAACTAAATAAAACATTCCGTAAAAAAACGTAAAAATTGTGTAGTTCCCGATTGTAAATACAATCTATACTAATATTATAAAGCTGAAGAGTTTTTTTTTTGAACGCGCTAATATCAGGAACCACTGCTCCGATTGGAAAAATTCTTTCAGTGTTGGATAGTACATTTATCGAGGAAGGCTATAGGCTAATTAAATATTATCAATAACATTATAGATCCTTACTAAAAATCCAATTTAGAATCAAATGCGTTTGAGGGGGTTAGATACAACATGCAGTACACGTACGAAGTGTGTGTTGACAATGCCGCAGGCGCTAGAAGTTTATTTCCTATTGCCTATTAACATTGTTTCCACGCACTAGATGCCTTATCATTCTAAATTTTCCCATACAAGTAAAAAACACCCGTGTGATTCTAACAACGAAGCAATCAGTACCCTCATAAGAGTTCAATTAGTATTTAAATACTTTTTATCACTTTAAATCGCAAACCTAAACTATTGTCTTTTTACCTCTCTCTGTGTTTCATTTGTTTTTTTTCTTTTACTAGAATTATTTTATTATTTTTAATTAATTTTCATTTTTCGGACCATCAATAATTTTCCTCTCCCGTTACAATTCTGACAAGGACTTATATATATATATATATATATATATATATATATATATATATATATATATATATACACACATATATATATAAAAGCGAAATACTACTCACTTACTCACTCATCACGAGATCTCTAAAACTATACACCCGATTGACTTGAAATTTACCATAGTTACTCATTTTGTGATGTAGACGCTCACTAAGAACGGATTCTGCGGAAATCCGATCCCAAGGGGAGTTTCGGGGGCGTAATATATCAAAATTTCCAGTTTTTGGTAGGAAATCACCATGGCAACGGCTGTGCTTTGTTGATGCTTCATTCATCTCTATGGCAACGACTATTTCATTGTAAGTGCAGTTCTCATCACCGTTGAAATTTTGCGGGTACTTTAAATATCAAAAATTGCCCTTTTTTTCAAGTATATATATTTTACAGACTTGAAACTTCATAGTAATGTTCCTTATGTTACGCAGGATGACATTTTCTGAAAATTAGATCCCATGGGTGGTTAAAACCAGGCAACAGTGGGTACTTTGTCTGCATGAGAACAGGATTTTGCATTTTTCATGCCTTCTGCGTCTCCATGGCAACGGGCATCGCGCGGCAGTGGCGTACCCACAAGGAGGGGCATGTATAATGAGCGGCGCAAGAGTGATCTGCCTGTAGACTGCCGTAGCGAAATACGGGTACATCAGTTGTACGTTGCGTGCACGAGTCGGGAAACCATCGGTGCTATTCATTTTCTTTCCGGTAAATTATACAGCATTGTAATAAATTTTCACTGAATTTTTTTATTTACCATTACTGTAAATGGGAGATGTGGCTTAATTTTTTTCCATTAGTATAGCCGTGCGAAGCCGGGTGGAGCAGCTAGTAAATAATAAAAACATATGTGGGTGAGTCTTTCAGTACTCGCCAGAGATGTGCAAAATCTAACCTCGGTAACGAGCAAATTCATGTGTTCTTATGTTGCAAATACACTAATAATGCGAAACTTGACACCAGATTTACCGAAGATTAAAAAAAGGCCAAGCATGATAATTATACGCAAATAGTGATTAAACTACGTTTCTGGATGCGAATTACACGTAGTTCCCATACCCGCCAATAGGATTCGCTGCCAGATCAACGTCGATTATTGTTTCATTCGATTTGTCGAGCAAACTTTTAATATATAATTAAGTGGCTACGTTTCAAGCTAAAATTACTTGAAAGAATATTAAACCCCGGCTTTGGATACAACTATTTGACAAGGAATTTTATTAAAAAACTGCCCATCTTACTGAAATTAATTAAATAGCTAATACTAGAAGTTTTCCTTTGGCTTTGTGAACTTAAGTTTGCGCCATCCGCCACAGATGGCAGCACCGTGGTTACACATATCTGTTCCATGTGACTTCCGTTCCATTTACGAAATTACTCTTACCAATTCCCGTGTATCGAGAGCTAAGATGTTACACATCAATAATAACTTTATGCGTATCATGTCTGAAAACTCATAGTAGCCTTAAATTGTGGTTTTAAGTAAAAAGTAGAATTTTTTTTCTGTAGGGTCATCTCTATCATGGAGTAATAAGAGCTATATATACATGTTTACTAAATGTGAACGAAATATTTTCACATTTTACTTTATTGTAAATTTTAATGAGTTTGATCGTTTTAACTATTAATAGTAATTTGTACTGTAATTGCAAAAATCTGCAATAAGCACCGGATATGATTTTAGGGAATAAACGATTGAAGCTGAGTCAACTAAAAAGCGTTGTTTGAATATCGATAGCTAAGAAATCAACGACTGATATATCTCGTATTGAATTTAGTTTAATAATCGACAATATATAATGTGTATATTGTGTAGGTTTCAGTACGCATAAATGAATAATTTACTAGGCACAATTTTCAATCATTTCGTAAAATAAACCAACGCAGAAACATTTCATGCGAGTTTTATCTATATAAGTATAAAAAAAAACTTTTTAATTAGTCATGAAAACAAAGTAAAAATCTCTACACTCATTGGTACGTTTAATTTGAATGCAAATTCTGAATATGTTTTGTTTCTCGTGAAGGTGACAGGATTGTATGAATACTCGTGATTTTGTTTGGACTCTTGATCGTAATGTGCTACTTACAACGAACTATTAGAACGGTCATCCCTCCCTATTACTATTTTAGTTTCAATGGATGTTCTTATTTAGTGGTTTATCTTTATCAACCCAAAAAATAAAATTTAAACCTGTAGACATTAAAATGTTTTAAAAAGAAGAGGCAAAATAATGCGTGCCCTTATGAAATATATAATATTCATAGCTGAGTTATTTAGAGAGAAATAAATATTAATGATTCTATTAAATGTTAAAATTTTTATTTACATTCTAAAATCTGGAAATAACACTTTAGGGGAGATAAAATAATCGAAACAAAGGCCTTTATTCCAAACCTTTTCATTTCAAATGTGGAGTGGATGTCTATGTATGAATATTATGCTATCTAATAAGCAGGGTCTTTTCAATGTTGAACTGATAATTTGGAATAGCTAATAGGCGTACACATCCATTTAGGGAGCTGCCTTTTCAGGGGTATTTGTGTTAGAAAGGCGGGATGATAAGTGTAAAGCTTCGCTAGTGCTTCTAGCGTGTTGTCGAATCTGTGTCTTCTCGTCGTGCATAGAACAACTACGAGATTCAAGCGGCAAACATAATAATATATGGCGGAGAAATGAAGATAAAGGTGTAATGCAAGTTCCTTGAGTGCTTTGAAGAATCTCTACAGGGAGTTTCATGCCTAAATATATTCTGAAAACACGCGTTTCAGCCATTTCCACTCTTCTAAAAATACAGTTTAAAAACTAAATACGGAAACAGAACTACTCATACGCTCTCGGCGTATTGTTGAAAACTTTTCGTAAATAGGCACCACTCTATATTTCGAGCAGTTATCAAATCACGTGGTTGTTTTTTCTGAAACTCTGCACGCCGTATGTGCGCCCGGGCAGGCGGGTCCCATAGGGCTGCACAATGTTTTTCGTCACACAGTTGGTAACAGACGCTTAAGGAGTGTATTGTGTTCTAAGTGACTCATCAGTCGAATTGGAACTCTGCATACTTAGAGCACGTGTTCTTTTTAACGCGTCGGTATGTCGGTGGTGCTGACTGCGGGCGCGTCTCGCACTCGTTTTTATTGTTCTAGTTAGTTTTGTAAGCGAGCGAAAATTCAGCAATAGGCCTGTTTTTTTTTATAATTTTCTCGTGTTATTAAAAAAAATCAGTTTAGCACAAAATATTTAAACCATGGTATAGAACAACTTTAAAGAAAATCAATAAATATAAACGTCAAGTAAACTATTCCATAAATAAAAAAAATATTTTGAAAAACTAATAAAAGTTTATATCCATACATTTTACCGCATCGTATGAATTACCTTTGGAAATATTGACTGGGTAGGGTCACCAGTGCGCTGTCTCTGTCAACGTGGCAAGGTTCCAGCTACCTGTTTCTTGTGGTTTCTTGTGGATTCGATCCCAAACCACAACACTGCTCAAATTCTCAAGCGCCGGGTTGGTGCTCATGTAGTTCGAAACCCACTGTATGATTTTTGGAGGTTCCGTTAGTTTAAGTTTCTGTGCATGGCCGTGCTATTGAAAACCGTTAATTAATTAATGACATTTCAAAGGCAAAAAATAAACAATCAGTTGTTCATCAACTGCATTATCATTTCACAAGTTAAGGGTGTACATTCAGTTCCAAATCATTATTTTATCATACCTTCCACATAGTTAAAATTGCCGACTTTTTGAGTGACTGAGCTTTCACAAAATAATATATAACTGGAACTTTCTAGGTGTAAAACCAATTTTACTTGCTGCTACGTGATATGATTTAATACCTTTCAGAAAAATATTTAATTCTACCTATCCTTTTAAAATCATCAAAAAATTTATGATTTTAAAAGGTTAAATACAAAAATAAATTTTTTTTCTGAAAGAAGTATAAGCCTTACCATGTAGTAGCCACTAGCATTGCCTTTAAATCCAGAAATTTTCAGTTATTTAATTTAGTTGGTTCTCCTTAAGTATTATATATAAATAGTTTTGTTAAAGTATGGCCCCTCAAAAAGTCTACAGCTTTAACCGAGTTAAAATTAAAAATAAAATAATGACATGGAACGGGACATACACCCTTAAGTTCCAAGAGAGCGATTCTAGCCACATTACCCGCAAATAATTTCCCTGAAAACTATCAGGGGTAAATGCAGCACGCAACTCGTAGCAGTTGTGCGCGGCTGTATATCGATCATGTGCATACGCTGCTTTTTAATTACGGCATTTCTTCGCAACAGAACGGCAAATAAAGCCCAATCACACACAGCGTGCATATTAGTGATTAGTAATTAACTCAAATTCCCTTTTACACTGATTAGCAAGTCATATCAGAGGTCATTAACGCACAAATTTTTTACATTCTCGTCCTTTACACATGATATCATAATATTAAAAATTAGTTTCAAAATATTATTTGAGCTAAATCTGTATCAAATATTCCAAAACAATCGTTTTAATTTAACACTTTGGGGGGGGGGGGGGGGGGGTTGAATGGCTGTTACTTCAATAATATTTTTTTTTATTTAACAACTTGAAATGTTTTGCAACACCTCGGTATTCTGCTGTGCAAAATGATATATAGATATGTAGTAGACAAATATACTAATAAAATTATAATTTATAAATATTTTTGAAGTTAAGCTTCTTTAGGCGTGGTAAGAAAAATTATGGTAGTGAATTTTTACGATGTGCGTGCACGATGCAACGAAACTTTTACAAAATGGAAAAAACGCTTACACAAATAAAAATTGTATATATGATCTTAAATCTTATACTTTAGTGATACATATTGAATACTATTCCATACAACTAAAGCATTGATTTATTGTAAATATAAGTGAAAGAAAATGTGTTTATAATTTTTTCAAGTGTATTCGCCAGTATATTTGTATAAGTGAGTAAGTAAATGGCCAATTTAAAATGGCGGCTCCAAAATGGCCGCCAAGTTCAAGGTCAAGGTCAACTATCATTGTCAAGGTCATCCAAGATGGCCGCTGTGACTTCATGACGGGCGGTCATTGAACACATCCTCAATCCTCACTCCAGTAGTAAGTAAATGGGCGTCCGGGCGCAGGCTTCAGGCTGTGTTGGTGGTGTTTTTCCGCCATCTTGGATTGTGACGTTACGAAGATCATCTTGGATAAACTTGAACTTGACCTTTGACCTTCACCTTCAAAATTTTCCAAAATTTGTTAAAATTTGCCCAAAATGAGCAAAATTCGCCAAAATTTCCAGTTTTTTTGGGAAAAAATTCTGCCAAGAAATTTCAAAACATTTGATTAGTTAATCCAAAAATTATGTACCGAAAAAACCTCAAAAGTTTTTTGCCTTAGAAAGAACACAAAATCCTAAAAGCGGTATAAACGTCCTAAAAGCTAGCCGATCTAAGGCGCCGAGGTCATGACCTTGAAACTTAGGATGACATGGCAGCCATTTTGAATTATGACGTCACCGTTGCAATTTCCGTTACGGCCGCCACCTTGAAAAACTTTATTTGTTATTTGATTTCAATGAAAACTTTTTGATATTTATAAAACTATTCGATTAATTAAATCTAAATTTTTTTTAAAAAAACATACACCTACGACATGGAGCTCGGAGTCCTCGGTTCAAAACTGGTGAAGACAAAAATATAAAAAATGGCGATCGATTCTTCCTCCACAAAAGCCGCTGGCAGACTGACCTCCCACCACTTATGTCATGGTATATATATCGTCAGCTAGTATGAAGTAATGTCCGCCATCTTGAAAATCCGTAATTTAAATGCTAGAATATCGGGAAATATTTTAAAATTTATGAAAAATTTAATTATTAAAATATAACAAAATATTACTTAAAAACTACCGTTGCACATATCGTTACACCCTCCATATTGGATTCTATAAATGTTACACGTTTCGTTATGCCTTGCTATTTTGGTTTATTATGTCGTCATCATTGTACTTTTCGTTACGGCCACCATCTTGGAAAACCGTAACTTTTATGCTAAAAAATTCGAAAAAAAAATTAAAAAATGGTAAATAATTCAATTAATTAAAATATAATAAAATAATATTTAAAAACGCAATTAGGCCTTGAAGTCCATGGTTCGAACCCAGTAAGAGCAAAAAATAAAAAATAAAATGTCAATAGATCCTTCTTCCATGGAAGATACCTACAGACTGACTTCCCACCACCAATACCAAGGTATATATCATCAGCTAGTATGATGTCACGTCCGCCATTTTGTTTTCGACTGGTGGAGGCCACCATCTTTTTTTTTTACTCGAGCAAGATACCACCATGCTAGTTTATTTTTTTACCCGTTTGAGTGAAGCAATTATTTATTATTATTGTGGCACCCGCCATATTGACATTTGGGCACCATCTTGGGATTTCTTAATTATTTATCTAGAAACTCGGGAAAAATTCCAAAAAATATTAAATAAATTTCCAATCAATATACTGATTGGTTCGAATGATTACTGTCCATGGTTAGATCCCTGGTCAATACAAATAAATTTTAATTCTATGTAAAATAATAATTTCAATAAATCATATTCAAAATTCTTAAAGAGGCTTAAAATCCTCTACTGCCAACCGCCACCAAGTTATTATAACCACCATATTGGAGATTTGTATTTATTGACCTAGAAATTCGGGAAAAATTCCAAAATTCACTGGAAATATCACTGATTAATTTACATATTAAATCGATGGATTCATGTCCTCGAATTGATTCTTGGTCAATGACAAGTGTAACTAAATATTAAATAAGTTATATATACGGCTTTCCATTACCTTTTGCGGAGTTAATTAGTCATTCACTCTACGAAAAACAACTCAAGATAATATACCTGTCCAACGAATTAAATACGTTGTCCAAAAGCCTAACATTAAAAAATATAGTTTTTTGATACTTAGAATAACCTCTAATACGTTCGTGTACAAAGCCATACATACATATATATACCAAGCGTCTTCGGACCGCGGGACTGGCTCATGAACAATGTCAGACATATAGATCAGTCTTTTCCGAATCGCAAGACCTTCGACGTCAGCTAAATATATTCAATTAAACCAATGTATATATATTTTACGCTTACAAGAAGACCAAGATTCCCTGAAAAAATATTTATAAAGACAAAGAGGTTTTAGACTAGTAAACATTCAATGATACTACAGATTTGAATACACAGTACACACAGGAATTAAGAATTAAAATTTATTTGCATTTACCAGGGATCTAGCCATTTACAGCAATAAATCGAGCCAATCAGTATATTGATTGGAAATTTATTTAATGAATTTGGAATTTTTTCCCCTAATGTCTAGCTAAATAATTAGGAAATTCCAAGATGGTGCCCAAATGACAAGATGGCGGGTGCCACAGTAATAATAAATAATTACTGCACTATAACGGGTAAAAAATAAACTAGCATGGTGGTATCATGCTCCAGTAAAAGAAAAAAGATGGTGGCCTCCAGCAGACGAAAACATGATGGTGGACATGACATCATACTAGCTGATGATATATAACTTGGTATTGGTGGTGGGAGGTCAGTCTGTAGGTGGCTGCCATGGAAGAAGGATCTATCGACATATTTTTTTCTTACCGGGTTCGAACCGAGGACTTCAAGGCCTACGTACGTTTTTAAATATTATCTTATTATATTTTAATTAATTGAATTTTTTATAATTTTTGAATTTTTTTCCGAATTTTTTAGCATAATAGTTACGGTTTTCCAAGATGGTGGCCGTAAAGAAAAGTACAAGGATGACAACATATTAAACCAAAATGGCAAGGCGTAACGAAACGTGTAACATTTATACAATCCAATATGGAGGTTTTAACGATATTTATTATATTTTCATAATGAATTTTTTCATAAATTTTATAATATTTCCCGGTTTTCTGGCATTTAAATTATGGATTTTCAAGATGGCGGACATTACTTCATACTAGCTGACGATATATATACCATGACATAAGTGGTGGGAGGTCAGTCTGCCAGCGGCTTCTATGGAGGAAGAATCGATCGCCATTTTTTTTTATTTTTTGCCTTCACCAGTTTTTAACCGAGTACTCCAAGCTCCATGTCGTAGTTGAATGTTCTTTTATTTTTAAAAACTTAATTAATTAAATTTTTTTATAAATTTCAAATTTTTTTCATTAAAATAGAATAATAAGTAAAGAATTTCAAGATGGCGGCCGTAACGGAAATTGCAACGGTGACTTCATAATTCAAAATGGCTGCCATGTCATCCTAATTTTCAAGGTCATGACCTCGGCGCCTTAGAGCGGCTAGATCTTAAGACGTTTATATCGCTTTTACGATTTTGTGTTCTTTCTATGGCAAAAAGACTTTTGAGATTTTTCGATATCCTAGTTTTTGGATTATTCAATTTTTTGAGATTTCTTGGCGGAATTTTTATTAATTAAAACTGAACATTTTGGCGAGTTTTGGGCAAATTTGGTCAAATTTGGACACATTTTGGAAAATTTTTAAGGTGAAGGTCAAAGGTCAAGTTTAAGGTCAATAAAGATGGTCTTCGTGAAGTCACAATCCAAGATGGCGGAAAACACCACCAACACAGCCTGAATCCTGTGCCCGGACGCCCATTTACTTACTACTTACTCCGACTCCTATGCTAGTATACCCTTATACACAAAAGAATCTTTTGTAAACCAATTACCAAGAAATAGTTTATAATACTACAGGAAATATATTGTTACTTTCTACAACACATGGTTCTTTTTGCATATATGTAGGTAATACGTATTTCAAGTATTTCGTACGATAATTGGCGCAAAATTTTATTCAATATTTGAACTTTATTCTGTTTTATTATGTTTGTTATGTGCGCAGTTAATACTGAGAAGCTTTTCAGGGAACGGTTGGCCAATAACTTTAACTATTGGAGGTACTGGGACAATACAATCATGATCAGTTTAAAATGTTGGGTGAGAATCGTCGAAAAATACGTCATGATTAGGAGACGTTTTGCCTATACGCCTAACTTTTTACAAGTCCTGGTTGGAAATTATTCCATGCATCAAAAATTTAGACTTCCATGGTAAGCACATCGACAATTTATTTATTTCGTCGGACAGGTATCTTGTATAGAGTCGCTTTCCGTTGAGAGAATGATTAATAAACTCCACAAAAGGCAATGAGAAACAGAATTTAATTTAATTTTAAACTTTAGTTACTCTTATCACTGGCCGAGAATCAAACCAAAAACATAAATCTATCGAGTCAATCTTACATTAATAAACGATTTTTTAAATGATTTTTAGAATTTTTTCCAAATTTTTAGGTTGATTATTACGAATTCCAAGATATATCATAATCGGCTGGTAGACTAGGAACCTCAGCTGCTTTTAGGAATTTTCGTCAAATTTTATTGAATAAATATTTCTTACCAAAAATTAACATTTTTGCATTGATCAAGGATCAAACTAAGATGATAAAATTAATCATTTTTTTTTAATGAGAGATCATTTAATTAATAATGGAATTCCTCCCGAATTTATAGCTTCACAATTACGGAATTTCATAATGGCACCCAAATATCAAGATGGTGGACACCTCAGTAATAAATGATTCCTGCACACTATCGGTTAAAAATTAAACTATTATGGCCGGAAGCGCCATGTAGCAGACGAAATACCAATAAGTTGAATTCAAATGGTGGCCTCCAGCCGACGAATACAAGATGGCTGCCATGACGTCATACTGACTGACGTAATATCTGCATTGGCATTAGTAATGTGATGTCAGTCTGTCGGAATATTCCGTAGAGGAAGGATTCATCGCCATTTTTAATCGAATTATCTCGTCGGGTTCGAACCGCGGATTCCATGACGTAAGTTATGTTTGACGTTCCAACGTCTAATAAATCGATGAACGCCGGCTGCACGTACGAAAAGGTGTCCCGTTACGTACAGTGTCCCGTTTCACTGTGTCCTGTTACGCTCATTGTACGCATGCGCCGCATCTATCTCTCTTCCACTCGATTGGAACAACCATCGATTTGACTTTTCAATCATGTTTTCGTCGTTTGAATTATTAATATTATGTAATTTAACAATCGTCCACCGATTTTCAGCACAATCGGTAAGGTTATTTAAAAGTAATGATGAATTTTCAAATACGTTTTTTTTTTGTACGGACAATGGTGTTTTACAGTTACACATAATAATTCAATTTACACCCGGGATCTATTGCACAATATTTTAAAAAATATTGTAACACATAATAAATAAGTTTGGTGTATTTGGGATGCGTATTTGTTATAAAATCGTATTATAAAAAAGAAAAAAATATTATTCCCCTACGGTGATGTCATCTACGGTGACGGACGCGAACCGAACAAATCGCTCTATCTATCATCTTTCCCGGAAACCAGGCACTCGTAAATACATATTTTCCTTTGTTTATCGCGAGGGGCGTTATTATTAATGAATAATAAATAAAATTTCGTGCCCGGGGCCACGATTGCATATCATTTTGAGCATTGGAAGACATAAAAAAGTAAAATATTCTCGACGAATTTTAATCTGTGGTTTTCATTGCTTATTACAACAACAATTTTGGCAATAAAGGTTAATTATTCTTGCATTTTAAAAATCTGATTACTAGTATAATTTCAAGTATTTATTCTTTTATTATTAAAAAAAAGTAGCATCTGTCGGCGAGTGCAGTAATAATAGGTTATGTTACAATTGACTAAAGAATTATGGTGATTCATATAATTGTTGATAGATATTTGATCACAGTTTATTTATATGAAAACTTGTTCATTATTATATTTAAACTTTATAGCTAAACGCCAGTTTTCAAAATTTATTACAAGTCATCTACACGTGAACTGTTTCGTCGACTGTGTTTAAAGTGAAGTGAAAAGTTAATGTGGTTTTCATTGCTTATTTCAACAACAATTTCGGCAATAGAGGTTAAATATTCTTCAATTTTAAAAATCTGAATACTAGTATAATTTCAAGCATTTATTCTTTTATTATTAAAATAAAAATGACTCAATTTTATTAATAAAGGTATGCAAACATTTCATCAATGTTTTGTTATGACGTTGTCACGTTAAACTATCGTCCGTAAACCGACTTTACAGACAACCAATTTTTTTATAAGTATTTTTTTTATGAATTTAAACTTTTTATAGATTTTCCAGCATTAAAATTACGGATTTTAAAGATGACGGGAGTAACGAAAAATGCAACGTTTCTAGAATCCAATATGGCGGGTGTGGCGTAAGTAATCGTTTATTAATATTTTATAAAAACTTTAAATAGTAATTTTTATACATAAATTATATGATTACTCTCGCCGGGAAACTAATCGAGGACTGAGATGGATTTGCGAACTAAACAATTTTTTTTTAATATTTTTGGAATTTTGTGGTCGAAAATTAAAAATTTGAAATTCATGGTCAAGCTCAATGTGAAAAGTTCCCTCCATATACTTATTGGAGGCTTGCCCGTAGGGAATTTATGTCTCAATGGGGACATTTCAAATTGTTTAATTTTTCTGAAATAAAAACGGGAATGTTTTCTTCAAAACGGGAATTTTACCATCTAAATAGGGAAATTTCTAGGAATTTTGAGTCATTTTTGATGAATTTTGAGTCCAAGATGGTCGCCGTAATGTCAGAGGCCGGTCATTGACCCCATCTTCAATCCTGGCTCCAGCTCCAGTAGCAGGAGGAACATATATATACTGCTCTTGTGAGTTTTTTTTTTAGAGGATCCTGCACGATAGTGCAACAGGCAATGCTTTGAAGATCCTTTTAAGATGATGTTAGGCGCCAAAAAATAAATTGTGCAACCTGATCACTGATCTTCTGCCACGTGATTAAGACCTAATCCAGAACTGAGAGCTCAACACGTAAGCAATGCGGAGGTATTGTCCGATGCAAGAAGGCGCGAGATTGCACTTTGCTGATGAGCTGATGATCGTCTTTCATAACAGTGACATATTATTACAATCTTGATGGTATTTATTGAATTGTCACCTCCTAGATCTGATCCATGTTGAGGCTATATTAAGGTGTTTTTTTTTTTAGTTGCTATTTCTTTATCTTCTTGTTTGTAATCATTCAATATCAATTAACTTGAATTAACTTGGTTTTTTTTTTCAGATTTCCACCCTGTTCTACGACTGATTTCATGATTAATCGATCTTATATATTTTCTTCTTATATCTTCTCGCTTTGGTTATCTTCTTTCCATGCATCTTCTGCGTTTTTTATGCAAGCATTATCTTAGCTTCTTTCTCCAATATTTTATGTTCTTTTCTTCTTGCTCCGGTTAATTTCTTCTCCAAGTTTTTGCTTGTTTCTAAATCCATTGTTGTTCGGACATTATTGTCTTTATATCTTTCTCCTTTTAACAGTGACATTCTGACCACTACATATCTGGGTCCGTGATAATTTGTATTTAACCACGCACAATGTTTCAAAATTCGCTGTGCATGCGTTAGGGGTTGATATAACAACAACTAGACCAGGACGTATCACTACACGATGTATGCTCGGAACTCAACCGGTGAACATCTAGAAGGCGGTACGTGATGTGTTGTGGAATAATGAGAAACAAGACAAAATTATACGGGAATGACCGTACACCTAAATTATATAGAGAAAGATTGTCCTCGTCAACAACTCGCTAGTGCACACATTCCACAGCGCGACTGCTCGAGGCTGCGGCCGCCGACATGGACACAGGCCTGACGCGCGTGGTGTGTTTCAGTGAGCTCTCTGTGCTTGCCTCGGCCTTCTCGCTGCACTGGTTTTCCTGTACTGTTACAGAGCATTCCTGTGGAAACCAGTTGCCAAGAAATAATTTGCAATACCACAAATAATGTACAATTTTAAAACATATTTATATGACTATTTTTTGCAATATTGAAATAAGTGTTTTTTTTTATACAATACTGAATATTTCTTGTCGCACTCACGAAAATCGGTACATTATTCTAAAATTTGATTGATTTTTCATACAAAATAACTTTTTTTTAACATGGAGATGGTAATATAATTTTCAACATTTGATCTTTATTGTCTTTTGATTATGCTCACTAATGTTTGCAGTTAATTCTGGAAAACTATTCAGAAAGCGGTTAAAAAACTACTTTGACAAATGTTGGTACTATGACAACACAAATCATAAATTCCCGAAAAAGAATCAGAACCCATTGTTACTGCGAATATTTTTTGTTTGTAGTGATGCAGTTGCTTTCATGTAGATGTAAAATTTATAAAAATCTTTAATTTTACATGCTTATTCCAGTTAAATTTACAAAAATAAATCTACAGTGCGGAGGTTCGCAGCACAAATGACGACGATCGCTGTGAACTGCGAGTTCATATCTTGTGCTTGCAAGCGTCCTCCAGGACTTCACCGGTTGTTGCGAGCATGCATTGTATTGGGAGTGTGCTTGTCTAGTTGTATGTACCACGGACTTGGAAACTTTATTTTTTATTTTTTGGTATTTTGCTTGGGCTGGTTAACCATCATTTTGGCCATTTACTCGGTTTTTTCCTTCTTTTTTTAAAGCATTAGCTTAGACAGGAACAATTTTAAATCATGTGCTATGCCAGGATCCACTGGGAATAGGTACAAAGTCCAATTATAAAAAATATTATATTATATTTTCCATGGTTTAAAAAAATTATGCCATAATAAAGCATCAATTAAAATAAAAATTTATGCACTAATTTTCGTAATAAATACTCAGTACTATCTCGAAAAACGTATTTCATATGTCAATTGTTGCTAATTGTTGTACAAAGTTACCATATCTTTCATGTAGTATTACAAATTATTGATTGGCAACTGTTCTACAAAGGAATCGTTTGTAAAAGTACAGAAATTTTTCTGTGTATTCATCATACTCTAAAGTGGGTGTGACAATAATTGAATTCCTCAATTTTTTAAATTAAAAACCACATATTAAGAGTAAAAATTCATATCTTTTCATTTCAATACGAGCTTCGCCCACACATCCCCAAGACTATGGCTTTGCTTGAAAAAAAATACTGGTTTCCACAAATGAGAATAGAGAATAATGAATTCGCTGCGGCTATGCAACTATCCAGGCACCGAAGGAACAAAGCGCTCGTCTTCATTCCATAAAACCATTCCTTCTCTTGGACGCTTTTCCGAAGAGAGACAATACTTTAATTCTAATATTGAAACCCCATAGCGATTTGAATGCTATTGTTGGCCAAAATTCTAAGAAGTATAGGTTTTTGACTTTTCGCGTTAATATTCACCTACGAGAAGCACCTTAATATTCACAAATAGTTTTAAAATAAATACTGCGATGACATAAACGGCGAGAAAAAAGTATCTGTCAACTGAAGCATTCTGTTTGAACTTAAAAGCTTAAAAGTTATATTTTTAAAGTATAACAGAAATTAAAATGGATAGCTAAAATCAAATCGTAATTTAATTTTTATAATGTTTTTAACATAGGAAATTTTACCTTCTGAAATAACTTTTACGTTTAGTTCCTTCTTGCATCAGCAGTGAATTTTTAAATTTCTACCAATATAATATTACTGACTAAAACTGCACACCAAGTCTTACAAACTAGATGCATTTAACTGCGACTTAACTGAGGAGAGTTGGATTTTCTTATTAAATATTAAATCACCTATCAAATACCATATATACTCGAGCTTTGAGTGTGAGACTACATCAGAGCCCTTTATACAACAGAACTTTGGCAAAAACATTAGCAAAATATATAAACATATATCTACATAAAATATTATCAAGCAAACATTATTCACTTCTGAAGAAATTTATCACATGATATATATATATATATGTATATAAAATTATTATACTTTTTTTAAACACTATGACCATTGGTTTTATCCATACACCCCAACCATTTCAATAAAATTAATCAACTACTTTCTAGCTACAACTAAATCGTTATTCTAGATACGGTACTTGACTGTAATTAGTTATTTTACCCTGAATTTTATCAAATGCAATTTAAATTAAGCTGCTTTTTTCTCAGATTTAATATAGATGAATTTTAGTAGTTAAAACACTAAGACAAATATGTTGGTGTTTTATAAACCTTGAAATAAGGACTTCAGTTATAAAAAATTCCTAGTTAAAAATAAAATTTCTAAAGAGTATGCACATTCAAAACGTAGAGCCAATATAGCCGTTTTCTTGCGTGTAATTTTTACCTACAGTTCATATTTATTATATAACAAAATTAACATACATAGATATTTTAAATGCTCATATATATATCTCATATATATATATCTGCTCATATATATAATGCTCATATATATATATTAAAATAAATATATATATATATTTAAATAAATACTTTGATGACATAAACGGCGAGAAAAAAATATCTGTCAACTGAAGCATTCTGTTTGAACTTAAAAGCTTAAAAGTTATATTTTTAAAGTATAACAGAAATTAAAATGGATAGCTAAAATCAAATCTTAAATTAATTTTTATAATGTTTTTAACATAGGAAATTTTACCTTCTGAAATATATATATATATATATATATATATATATATATATATATATATATATATATATCTGTGATACTGAATTAGTTTTTACCTTACTTTGCACACGACAAATAAAATAAAAGATTGAAAAATGTGGCATTTATGAATTTTAGCTTTGACTGAGTTATTAGCTAAATTAATATCACTATTTTTTTACGTGATAGCTATAAAAGAAACATTCATCCCCAAAAGGAACAAACGATTGTATATGAATACAACAAATTAGAAAAAAAGTACATATTGAGTTAAAGAGTTACGCTTTAACGCCCAGGAAATAAACATAGACTATTGGTCATGTGAAACGTCTGCTTTTGGTCTAAAAATGTTATGTTTAAGAAACTTAAATAAATTTTTATTTGTAATAACAAAATTCCTGTGCCAAAAACAATTCCAGACTGTTCATAAAGGTACAACAATAAGCTATTGTTTAGAATGTTATAAAGAAGGATATACCTGTATATTTATTACCGGTGCTGACATTGTATTACTTCTTCGTTGTGACTGTATTACAGAACTGACTTGTGGTATTTCTGCCCAAATTTTTCTCAGGGCACAGATCGCATTCGGGTGGCAGTTGTGAGAGGCAGGATTTCCAACGTTTAAGGGTGACTAGACCCTGCCATTTTGGATTTTTCCATCTTTTCGCTATAATTTAAATATAGAACTATTCATTCAAATTTTTGGCATGTCGAGGCATAACTCATACCCCCCAGACCTTACATGACTTGTTGCAACAACAGATTTACGAACAGGCTCTAGGCTGTAAGCGCCAAGAGGAAATAACCTCTTATTTCACGCGGGCGACTACAACTATCATGATAACCACACCAGTTCACGAGTACGGACTTCAAGTAGCCAAAGCTAAGTCCTATGCCATGTCAAATCAGAAAAATAAAATCAGCACGCAAACATTTTTGCAAACGGTATCAAAATATTTGAAATAACAAGATGGTGAGACCTATCACCCTTAATGACTTTTGCAAGCGTGTTCATATTTATTTACAGAAATTCTTTGCTGAATCCTACAATAGTTGATGTTTCCGTGTTTCTTAAAATAACCAATGTAAGTTATGTTTCAATGTAACATGTATTTGAAACACATATTTGCTTGGAGTCCCTGAGAAATAATTTTGTGCACATAAAATAATAAAAGAAGTGGAGGTTCTTTGAAATTATAGTCTCGTTCGTGATTCAGTTTCGTGATTTCATTTTGTCTTTTGCGATCACAAAGGCAGTCGTTCCAAAAATTGAGCGGTGAATCTGGGGAAATATAATGACAATTATGTAATACACAACTATATGGATATGTACACTATAAGTTTTTATAATGAAGCCATTTCTCTGTTCGTAAAGATAAACCATCAAACATACACATAGTAGTGTTCTAAAGTTCGAATATATTTATTTCTGGTGATGTAAGCTGCCCTTGGAAAGAAATAATAATGTTTAAACTTGCTTACAGTGAGAATTTTTAGTTATACACAGTAGTATAGGATAGTATTTTCTGGGACATGGCTTCTGGCTGTGGATTGATGATTGTCGTCCGCCATCTTGGATTGTGACGTCACGGCGGCCATCTTGGATGACCTTGACCTTTGACCTTGACCTTTAATTTGATCCTCAAAAATCGCCAAAAATGACCAAAATTGGGCAAAAATTGCCCAAAATTCCTCAAAAATCGCCAAAATTTCAATTTTTTTTGAAAAAAATTTCCGCCAAAAAATCTCAAATAATTCCACAGTTCAAAAATTAGGATTTCGAAAATCCTCAAAAGTCGCTTTGCCCTAGAAAAAACGAAAACTCCTAAAAGCGGCTTAAAACTCCTAAGAGCTAGCCGCTTATAAGCCGCCGACCTTGAAAATAAGGATGTCATGGCAGCCATATTGGATTATGATGTCACCGTTGCAAATTTTGTTACGCCCGCCATCTTTAACTTTTGTATTTCTTATCCGATTTTAATGAAATTTTTTTTAAAATTTATAAAAAAATTTAAATAATATAAATTTAATTAAATATTTATAAAAAACATACTTTTTAGACACGGAGTTCGGAGTCCTCGGTTCAAACCCGACGAGTGCAAAAAAAATTAAAAATGGCTACCGATCCTTCCCTCTCAGTGGACGCAGGCAGACTGACCCCCACCACTTATGTCAAAGTATACATATCTTCACCTAGTATGACGTCATGTCCGCCATCTTGAAATTTGGACGCCATCTTGAAAATCTTTATTTATTATCCGATTTTAATGAAAAAAAACTCCAAAATTCATCAAAAAATTAACGTATTTGAATTCTGTTTGATTATATAGATGTACGTCCTTGGTTCGATTCCCGGCAAGAGTAAACGGTTGATCCTTCCTCCATGAAAGCTACCTAGACTGATCTACCACCTCCAGTACCAAGGTATATATCATCAACTGGTATGACATCATGTCCGCCATCTTGTATTCATCTGCTGGAGACCGTCATCTTGTTTTCATCTGCTAGAGTGTGCCGATACCATGTAGTATAATTTTATGTTCACCATACCTTTGTCCTCAACTGTTGACATTGAACTTTGACCTTGACCATGAACTTTGTCCTTGACCTTGAAATTTGACCTTGAACTTTGACCTTGACCTTGAAATTTGACCTTGACCTTAAAATTTGACCTTGACCTTGAAATTTGACCGTGACATTGAAATTTGACTTTGTCCTTGAAATTTGACTTTGTCCTTGTCGACCATCGTGGATCCGACATTTTATGTTCAGTACATGCTACCAGGAGCTACCACCTGTCAGAGTACTCCATCTTGTGTGTGTACTTGTATTATGGAGTACATTTCCATCTGGTTAATTTTATTCTAACCCGCTACAGTGCAGTAATCATTTATTACCAAGGTGCCCCCGCCATCTTGAAATTCGACCGCCATCTTGAAATCATGTAATAATGTAGCTAGAAAAGCGGGAAAAAAATCCAAAATTCATTAAATAAATCACTCATTAACTTACATATTGATTCGATCCGCTCCCGTCCTCGGTTCGATACCCGATCGATGCAATAATGTTTAATTTTATGAAAAAATAATAATTTCAATATACCATGTTCATCATTCTTAAAGAGACTTTAAAACCTCTACTAACATCATCCTATCAGACATCAAGACCACCATATTGGAAATTCATAATTGTAATGTTAGAGATTCGTGAAAAAGTTCAAAATTCATTAAATAAATTTGTAATCTATATACTGATTGATTAAATCGACTAAGGTCCTTGGTTCGATCCCTGGCCGATACAAATCAACTTTAATTTTAAAAAAGTACCAGAAAAGTGTAAGGTTCGAGAAAAAAAAACACCTCAAAGTCTTTTACAAACATAATATTTATTACACAATTTCTATCCTACTACAGAATCACTTGCGAAAGCCAGCAATCTTATAAACATTTAGCCCTGCATAGACGTGCATCGACTACTTCTTAGCTCCAAATGGCTCCAAATGCTTCAAAAGGCTCCAAATGCTCCAAAAGCTCCAAAAAAAGGCTCCAAATGCTCCAATAACCACCAAATGCTTAACACAGCTCCAAATGGCTCCAAATGCTCCAAACGGCCTCCAAATGCTTGACAGCCTCCAAATGCTTGACAGCTCCAAATGGCTCCAAATGCTCCAAACGGCTCCAAATGCTCCAAATGTCTCCAAATTGCTCCAAATGCTCCAAACGGCTCCAAATGCTCCAAATTGCTCCAAATGTTCCAAACGGCTCCAAATGCTCCAAATGCTCCAAATGCTCCAAACAGCTCCAAATGCTCCAAACGGCTCCAAATGCTCCAAATGTCTCCAAATGCTCCAAATGTCTCCAAATGCTCCAAATGTCTCCAAAAGGCTCCAAATGCTCCAAACGGCTCCAAATTTCTCCAAATGCTCCAAACGGCTCCAAATGCTCCAAATGTCTCCAAATGCTCCAAACGTATCCAAATGCTCCAAATGTCTCCAAATGCTCCAAACAGCTCCAAATGCTCCAAACGGCTCCAAATGCTCCAAATGTCTCCAAATGCTCCAAACGGCTCCAAATGCTCCAAATGCTCCAAATGTCTCCAAAAGGCTCCAAATGCTTCAAAAGGCTCCAATTGCTCCAAACGGCCTCCAAATGCTCTAAATGTCTCCAAATGCTCCAAATGGCTCCAAATGCTCCAAATGGCTCCAACAGCTCCAAAAGGCTCCAAATGCTTCAAAAGGCTCCAATTGTTCCAAGAGCTCCATCTTCAATTGATTCCAACTGATTCCAATTACTTTTCTTATCGAACTTGGCATGGTTACTAACATGTCTTTATTAGTATACATTTTGACTGGCAGTGGTAACGTATTTTGCACCTTTAAGTTATAAGTTTTATTTAGAAATCAGATTTCGATAAATGGTAGATACCATTTGGAAAGAAAATATATTAATTTATCTTCAAGTTTATACACATTTAATTTAAGCCATTATTGTATGTAGCCAGCTTCCCTCAGTTCTTTGAGTATGAAGGATATTTCTTTAATGTTCGAATAGTTTCCTGCACAAAGAGATCCATGTAGTAGTCGTAGCCTGTCAACCAATATGTTAGGATCTTCCCATGAGGTATAATCAAACTCTTCTGCTGCGTTCATCATCCTTGCATGTTTATAATAAATATTATTATCTCTGGTGTCTATCGTTTTAACACCAACCTCAAGGTCACTTTCGTCATCGTGACAGTGATTATCACAAGCTTGATCAGGATAATTTATTTTATTACGACGTTTCCATCGTTTTGGTCTCAAACCACCATCACAGTCTTCGCTCTTGCATGCTTTTGGTGCTTCAGCACAGTACTCAATCATGTCAGCCTTAGATGTGTCAGCACAGTCTTCGTTCACGCCAGCTTCTGATGTGTCACCACAGTCTTCAATCATGTCAGCACCACAAACTTGATCAGGATAATTTATTTTATTACGTCGTTTCCATCGTTTTGGTCTCAGACCGCCATCACAGTCTTCGATCTTGCCTGCTTTAGGTGATTCAGTACAGTACTCAATCATGTCAGCCTTAGATGTGTCAGCACAGTCTTCGTTCACGCCAGCTTCTGATGTGTCACCACAGTCTTCAATCATGTCAGCACCACAAACTTGATCAGGATAATTTATTTTATTACGTCGTTTCCATCGTTTTGGTCTCAGACCGCCATCACAGTCTTCGATTTTGCCTGCTTTAGGTGCTTCAGTACAGTACTCAATCATGTCAGCCTCAGATGTGTCACCACAATCTTCAATCATGCACGCTTCAGATGATTCATCATAGTCTTCGACCTTGTAAGCTTCAGATGGTTCTCCATCTTTCTCATTTTCATGGAGACGACTAGATATTGGAGTAAATATATTTTCATTTCTAATGTGGTTACAACTTCCTTCGTTTGTTTTAGATTTTAAATTATTATCTTGATCTAGATCAGTAATTTTAGCATTAGCTTTTTCGCCTTCGTTCCTCTTCCGCGATGTTGTAGCCCAGTCTTCGTTATCTTTATTCATCTTAATTGTACAGGTCTTGTAATGTCTATCCAAGTAATATCTTCTACCAAAGGATTTCTGACACTGACTGCAATGAAATGGTTTTTGACAAGGACCCAAATTACACTCGCTTCTCTCATGTCGTTTAGCATTCTTTCTCAAGGTAAACACCTTGCTACAGTATCTACAGTGATGACGTTTCGATACAGCGTCAGATCCTAAATCGGAATTCATATTAGTTACCGAGACTAATGCCAGATGCAAACTAAGAGTTTTAAATTAGATATATTACTTAAATAGAATTTTTTAATTATTTCATCAGCGAGAATTAATTTATCTCATTCAAAGGTACTTTTTGCAAGTAGTTCTGCTTTTCAACAACAGATGTCGCCACATGTTACTTGCAGGTAAATAATATTTAGTTCTTTTATGCGGGATGCGGGATGCTCACTAACGATCGAAATAGAACGATGGCTTCGCTAGACTCCAAGGAGAAGGAAGTTCGTCCATCCTGTTAGTGCTTCTTAGATTTCTCAGAAATTATTTGACTGAGTAATGATAATTTTTTTTTTAATTTCCGCCTGATAAAAATATTACAAGTAATGATTGAGTAGCAGAAGTTCACTAATTATATGCAACATTGAATAAAAAATGACATGCTTCATTAAGTAAAAAAATCCTTCATGCAGAGATAAATTCCTCATCAGTAACCAGAAGCACTCGGAGAAAACCATCAGATGTATAGTCAGGAATAATCAGAAGCACCCAGTGAAAACCATCAAAATATTGTCAAGAATAATCAGGAGCACACGGAGAAATCCATCAAAATATTGTCAAGAATAATCAGGAGCACACGGAGAAATCCACCATAATACTGTCAAGAATAAACGGGAGCACACGGAGAAAACCGCCATAATATTGACAAGAATAATCGGAAGCACACGGAGAAAACCGCCACAAGTTTTCTTTGATATCATAAAATTTCAGGAAAAAATAATAAAAAATAAAAATAAATTAATAAAAAATTTAAAAAAATAAAATAAAAAATACATAAACAGATTCTGCTAGCTTGTGAACTTCTCATTGTTGAGCAAAGATATAGTTCTAGTACAATACAGAATTTTATGTATTTTTTATTTTATTTTTTTAAATTTTTTATTAATTTATTTTTATTTTTTATTATTTTTTCCTGAAATTTTATGATATCAAAGAAAACTTGTGGCGGTTTTCTCCGTGTGCTTCCGATTATTCTTGTCAATATTATGGCGGTTTTCTCCGTGTGCTCCCGTTTATTCTTGACAGTATTATGGTGGATTTCTCCGTGTGCTCCTGATTATTCTTGACAATATTTTGATGGATTTCTCCGTGTGCTCCTGATTATTCTTGACAATATTTTGATGGTTTTCACTGGGTGCTTCTGATTATTCCTGACTATACATCTGATGGTTTTCTCCGAGTGCTTCTGGTTACTGATGAGGAATTTATCTCTGCATGAAGGATTTTTTTACTTAATGAAGCATGTCATTTTTTATTCAAGGTTGCATATAATTAGTGAACTTCTGCTACTCAATCATTACTTGTGATATTTTTATCAGGCGGAAATTAAAAAAAAAATTATCATTACTCAGTCAAATAATTTCTGAGAAATCTAAGAAGCACTAACAGGATGGACGAACTTCCTTCTCCTTGGAGTCTAGCGAAGCCATCGTTCTATTTCGATCGTTAGTGAGCATCCCGCATCCCGCATAAAAGAACTAAATATTATTTACCTGCAAGTAACATGTGGCGACATCTGTTGTTGAAAAGCAGAACTACTTGCAAAAAGTACCTTTGAATGAGATAAATTAATTCTCGCTGATGAAATAATTAAAAAATTCTATTTAAGTAATATATCTAATTTAAAACTCTTAGTTTGCATCTGGCATTAGTCTCGGTAACTAATATGAATTCCGATTTAGGATCTGACGCTGTATCGAAACGTCATCACTGTAGATACTGTAGAAAGGTGTTTACCTTGAGAAAGAATGCTAAACGACATGAGAGAAGCGAGTGTAATTTGGGTCCTTGTCAAAAACCATTTCATTGCAGTCAGTGTCAGAAATCCTTTGGTAGAAGATATTACTTGGATAGACATTACAAGACCTGTACAATTAAGATGAATAAAGATAACGAAGACTGGGCTACAACATCGCGGAAGAGGAACGAAGGCGAAAAAGCTAATGCTAAAATTACTGATCTAGATCAAGATAATAATTTAAAATCTAAAACAAACGAAGAAAGTTGTAACCACATTAGAAATGAAAATATATTTACTCCAATATCTAGTCGTCTCCATGAAAATGAGAAAGATGGAGAACCATCTGAAGCTTACAAGGTCGAAGACTATGATGAATCATCTGAAGCGTGCATGATTGAAGATTGTGGTGACACATCTGAGGCTGACATGATTGAGTACTGTACTGAAGCACCTAAAGCAGGCAAGATCGAAGACTGTGATGGCGGTCTGAGACCAAAACGATGGAAACGACGTAATAAAATAAATTATCCTGATCAAGTTTGTGGTGCTGACATGATTGAAGACTGTGGTGACACATCAGAAGCTGGCGTGAACGAAGACTGTGCTGACACATCTAAGGCTGACATGATTGAGTACTGTACTGAATCACCTAAAGCAGGCAAGATCGAAGACTGTGATGGCGGTCTGAGACCAAAACGATGGAAACGACGTAATAAAATAAATTATCCTGATCAAGTTTGTAGTGCTGACATGATTGAAGACTGTGGTGACACATCAGAAGCTGGCGTGAACGAAGACTGTGCTGACACATCTAAGGCTGACATGATTGAGTACTGTGCTGAAGCACCAAAAGCATGCAAGAGCGAAGACTGTGATGGTGGTTTGAGACCAAAACGATGGAAACGTCGTAATAAAATAAATTATCCTGATCAAGCTTGTGATAATCACTGTCACGATGACGAAAGTGACCTTGAGGTTGGTGTTAAAACGATAGACACCAGAGATAATAATATTTATTATAAACATGCAAGGATGATGAACGCAGCAGAAGAGTTTGATTATACCTCATGGGAAGATTCTAACATATTGGTTGACAGGCTACGACTACTACATGGATCTCTTTGTGCAGGAAACTATTCGAACATTAAAGAAATATCCTTCATACTCAAAGAACTGAGGGAAGCTGGCTACATACAATAATGGCTTAAATTAAATGTGTATAAACTTGAAGATAAATTAATATATTTTCTTTCCAAATGGTATCTACCATTTATCGAAATCTGATTTCTAAATAAAACTTATAACTTAAAGGTGCAAAATACGTTACCACTGCCAGTCAAAATGTATACTAATAAAGACATGTTAGTAACCATGCCAAGTTCGATAAGAAAAGTAATTGGAATCAGTTGGAATCAATTGAAGATGGAGCTCTTGGAACAATTGGAGCCTTTTGAAGCATTTGGAGCCTTTTGGAGCTGTTGGAGCCATTTGGAGCATTTGGAGCCATTTGGAGCATTTGGAGCCATTTGGAGCATTTGGAGGCCGTTTGGAGCAATTGGAGCCTTTTGAAGCATTTGGAGCCTTTTGGAGACATTTGGAGCATTTGGAGCATTTGGAGCCGTTTGGAGCATTTGGAGCTGTTTGGAGCATTTGGAGACATTTGGAGCATTTGGAGCCGTTTGGAGCATTTGGAGCCGTTTGGAGCATTTGGAGAAATTTGGAGCCGTTTGGAGCATTTGGAGCCTTTTGGAGACATTTGGAGCATTTGGAGCCGTTTGGAGCATTTGGAGACATTTGGAGCATTTGGAGCCGTTTGGAGCATTTGGAGCTGTTTGGAGCATTTGGAGCATTTGGAGCATTTGGAGCCGTTTGGAACATTTGGAGCAATTTGGAGCATTTGGAGCCGTTTGGAGCATTTGGAGCAATTTGGAGACGTTTGGAGCATTTGGAGCCATTTGGAGCTGTCAAGCATTTGGAGGCTGTCAAGCATTTGGAGGCCGTTTGGAGCATTTGGAGTCATTTGGAGCTGTGTTAAGCATTTGGTGGTTATTGGAGCATTTGGAGCCTTTTTTGGAGCTTTTGGAGCATTTGGAGCCTTTTGAAGCATTTGGAGCCATTTGGAGCTAAGAAGTAGTCGATGCACGTCTATGCAGGGCTAAATGTTTATAAGATTGCTGGCTTTCGCAAGTGATTCTGTAGTAGGATAGAAATTGTGTAATAAATATTATGTTTGTAAAAGACTTTGAGGTGTTTTATTTCTCGAACCTTACACTTTTCTGGTACTTTTTTAAAATTAAAGTTGATTTGTATCGGCCAGGGATCGAACCAAGGACCTTAGTCGATTTAATCAATCAGTATATAAATTACAAATTTATTTAATGAATTTTGAACTTTTTCACGAATCTCTAACATTACAATTATGAATTTCCAATATGGTGGTCTTGATGTCTGATAGGATGATGTTAGTAGAGGTTTTAAAGTCTCTTTAAGAATGATGAACATGGTATATTGAAATTATTATTTTTTCATAAAATTAAACATTATTGCATCGATCGGGTATCGAACCGAGGACGGGAGCGGATCGAATCAATATGTAAGTTAATGAGTGATTTATTTAATGAATTTTGGATTTTTTTCCCGCTTTTCTAGCTACATTATTACATGATTTCAAGATGGCGGTCGAATTTCAAGATGGCGGGGGCACCTTGGTAATAAATGATTACTGCACTGTAGCGGGTTAGAATAAAATTAACCAGATGGAAATGTACTCCATAATACAAGTACACACACAAGATGGAGTACTCTGACAGGTGGTAGCTCCTGGTAGCATGTACTGAACATAAAATGTCGGATCCACGATGGTCGACAAGGACAAAGTCAAATTTCAAGGACAAAGTCAAATTTCAATGTCACGGTCAAATTTCAAGGTCAAGGTCAAATTTTAAGGTCAAGGTCAAATTTCAAGGTCAAGGTCAAAGTTCAAGGTCAAGGTCAAAGTTCAAGGTCAAATTTCAAGGTCAAGGACAAAGTTCATGGTCAAGGTCAAAGTTCAATGTCAACAGTTGAGGACAAAGGTATGGTGAACATAAAATTATACTACATGGTATCGGCACACTCTAGCAGATGAAAACAAGATGACGGTCTCCAGCAGATGAATACAAGATGGCGGACATGATGTCATACCAGTTGATGATATATACCTTGGTACTGGAGGTGGTAGATCAGTCTAGGTAGCTTTCATGGAGGAAGGATCAACCGTTTACTCTCGCCGGGAATCGAACCAAGGACGTACATCTATATAATCAAACAGAATTCAAATACGTTAATTTTTTGATGAATTTTGGAGTTTTTTTTCATTAAAATCGGATAATAAATAAAGATTTTCAAGATGGCGTCCAAATTTCAATATGGCGGACATGACGTCATACTAGGTGAAGATATGTATACTTTGACATAAGTGGTGGGGGTCAGTCTGCCTGCGTCCACTGAGAGGGAAGGATCGGTAGCCATTTTTAATTTTTTTTTGCACTCGTCGGGTTCGAACCGAGGACTCCGAACTCCGTGTCTAAAAAGTATGTTTTTTATAAATATTTTATTAAATTTATATTATTTAAATTTTTTTATAAATTTTAAAAAAAATTTCATTAAAATCGGATAATAAATAAAAAAGTTAAAGATGGCGGGCGTAACAAAATTTGCAACGGTGACATCATAATCCAATATGGCTGCCATGACATCCTTATTTTCAAGGTCGGCGGCTTATAAGCGGCTAGCTCTTAGGAGTTTTAAGCCGCTTTTAGGAGTTTTCGTTTTTTCTAGGGCAAAGCGACTTTTGAGGATTTTCGAAATCCTAATTTTTGAACTGTGGAATTATTTGAGATTTTTTGGCGGAATTTTTTTTCAAAAAAATTGAAATTTTGGCGATTTTTGAGGAATTTTGGGCAATTTTTGCCCAATTTTGGTCATTTTTGGCGATTTTTGAGGATCAAATTAAAGGTCAAGGTCAAAGGTCAAGGTCAAGGTCATCCAAGATGGCCGCCGTGACGTCACAATCCAAGATGGCGGACGACAATCATCAATCCACAGCCAGAAGCCATGTCCCAGAAAATACTATCCTATACTACTATACACCATAATTATTGGTCAATATGGGGCTTAAAGTATTTAAGCTTTTTTTTTTTATAGAATACTGTAACTTAAATATTTCCAGAAGAGTCGTTTGTAAGAGACACAGGAGTGTACAACACGTATATCGTCCTTTAACGAAAAGCAAGTAGCTGACACCAACTCAAAACGTTTGTAGAATAACTCATCTAATCCTCGCTACGTTTAAACTTGTCCTTGATTTAAAAAATGTATATCGTTAGGTTAGTGAGGTGACAGTACAAGCGATGATTGACTTTACACCACCTTCCGTATGACTTGGAATTTGAATCCAATGTTAAAGTGGTTAAAGTGTTTGCAATTTTAAAACATCCATTCATTAACAACGAGTACGGTTATTTTCCTAAAACTTCTGACCGCGAGAAGATATAGATTAAAAACTACTACAAAAAATTTGTTTACGCACAAAAACAAACATTTTGTGACATAGAACGAACAATATTCCACTCAAAACGGATTTATACTTATCATGTTTTAAGATACTTTTTGAATATATGTAAGACATGAAACAGAAATTGCAACTACAATTGTGACATCAAAAACCAATACCTTTATTAATTGAAGAGTTTAGTATTCGCGACGCCAAAAAATTATAAACTGATTACAGACGGAATTATTTGCACCACTGGTTTCTATCGCCCTGACGTCAGCCACTGTTTACCTGTGATTGGCATGCTGGAGGACCCGAGTTCGCATACCGTAGTCAAGCCATCGGGGTTTCTGTACAACCCTTCCCTCCCCCACTCCCATGAATCAACGTTTTTCCGAAATCACTACAGAAAAATTCTGGGATGTTAATTACCACAGGCTAAGAAAACCAATTTACTCTCAAAATTATCTGCGTTGTGAGCGGCCTGAGCATCCTTCCGTAACGACTATCTTCAGGGATCTAACTAGACTAGTTTCCACCCGGGGCAAGTTTTCATCTTGCCCCCCCCCCCCCCCTCCTTTTTTTTTAAACAGCCAAACCAAAATCTGTTACGACAACACCTCATATCGGCAACTCATATTAATTCCACTACGCTATTCCAAATATACCTACTTGTGATTTAAAATTGTAATTAAGTAACAGTAGTTTCAGTAATTTCATTTTTAATACATCGCAAGTTGGATATTACGCGAAAAAAAAGAACAGTTTTTAAATATTTAACTATATACATGTATGGTTCTTTCTATACTAATAATTCGGTTCCTCTGCCCTGCTACATTTTTTTTCGTGTGTGTTCTAGCACTACGTTAGTGAAGTAAATATCTACAGTGAAAATTGCTCCCGAAGTTTAACTCCCCCCTCCCCCTTCCAAGTCCCGCCTGCCCCCACCAGTTACGTCCCTGGCTAACTCCAGTAACCGTATAGGAAGATCTAGCAGCTGCAACGCGGCGCTAATGTTCCTTAAGTGAGCAGGGCTGCAGTCAGGGGCGGTTCAACCCCGAGACGGTGCCTCGTCTCACACGCCATGTCGATTTTTTTTCTTTTCCTAGTCATTACTATTAGTTAAAGGCTGTTTTTGTAAATTTGACACGATACCTCACTTGCATTAATGGTTCTGTAACAAATAAATTCAACGTATATTTACTAAGTTTACTATAATGGGCATAGAAAGTCGCGCAAGTGATAGGGGAAAGTCTCCTACAGTGGTCCAGTTTTCAAAATGTTGTAATTTCGTGTAATTAAACACATGTTTTCATGAAAATTATGTATGTTTATTATTCAGTATACAGTTTTACAACAATATACTAAGCCAGAGTTTAAATATCATTAATACATTTTGTGGAAAAAAAAATATTTTCAAAACCCTGCAATTGGTTTTCTAAATTTGACTGCCGCGCTGGTCTCTCTAATTGGATCAATTAGACAATCATATTATTTATGTCTTTAAGAGATATAGTAATGAACTAATTTGTATTCACTCTTTAAACTATTCACAAAATCCTTTCTCAAATGATATTCTTAATGTCTTACATATATTGCAATACCGAAATCGTTTAACTTCACACTATCTACTAAATGTTTTTTTGTCATTACATGGGCTACAAAAATACTTCTTCACTGCCTTATTGACACCAGCACATTTTGAAATGTACCCATGATTTACATTCCATACACTGGATCAACTTAAAAGTGCATCTATCTGCTTTTTTTTTTTTTTTTTTTTATCCTTTATGTCCCACAACAAATTTTTGTGAATTCCTTTGCACAATAAATAATCCACTTTCATCTAAATAGCAAATTCTTGTAGCAACAAAGTAATCAGCTTTGTAAATTATTTTCAAGCAAGTCAAAAAATTCACCAACAGTGAGACCGTGATCACCATTTAGATATGTTGAAACTGCCATGCTGAGTTCATCTGAGTTCCATTTCCCTTATTTTCCGCGCGAAGCCATTCTAATATAAAAGCACACCTTAAAATATTATTTAAAATTCAAAACTATGGTTTAAAGACATAAAAAAATAAAATGAAAAATCTAATAAATAAGTCACTAAGCCTAGTCTATTCCAGTGTTCTACTATCCTCAAGTCATTTTAACTAACTTTAGGTAGATTATGAATTATAAATTAATAACGATTAGAACTGCATAATGGTGATTCATTGTTAATTTTTCTAATAAGGTTGTGATTATATGCCTACTGTAGCTTATTAAAAAAATTGGTCTATAAAGAGGAAATTTTAGGGTTATAGGTATTTAAGTCATTTATGCTTCAAGCTTATGTTCTTGAAAGGAATCCATTTATCCTCATAAGTATATTTTCTTCCAGAATAAACAAATGCTGTATATAAGTTAGCAGGGTTGTTTCAAATTAATAATTATATTTTCGAATAAAAGTTTTCTTAATTGGACCGGTCAAATTAGGCAACTAGAAGCGGTACAAATTTGGAAACTCGGCGATGTTTACAAGTTTTATCACTGAATTAAATTTGAGATTAATATTATCATATATTAAACATTGAATTTAGTTGAAACTTGGAGCTGGTTATGAATATGAATACAAATCATAACAATTTTCTCCCTGAAATAGTTGCTTTCTCTTAGAAACATTCATAGAATTTTACTTTCATTGACCCGAAAACACTTTTACCGCCACACACAAGATTCCGCGTCCATTTCAGCGCTCACAAAGGAACGAGGGCTCAGTTGTGCAAGCAGTTCATGTTGATGCCTCCAGATGCCACCTCATTCCACAAACCGGTGGTCCAATTTAGGTGCCGGTCCAACATAAGCGACTTTTTCTTAATAATTTCGAACAATTGTGCTACATTTTTTGCTCATTATATTACACTTAAAAACATACGATTTGGGGGTTGTATTGTGTTAAATAGCCCTTAGAGAAATATATGCCTTAAAATGAAATTTCCAAAATGGTGAATGAGACCTAGCCTTAAGACAACATATTTTTCGAGTCAATATTCTCATGGTCCATTCGCTGTAAAACCATTTACACCTTAAATTTACGTAGAAGACGGGTTAAAATCATATAAGAATACTCGGAGATTTATTGACACATTTTGTAAACTGGCATGTAGCGAATTAACTTAACTTTGAACATGAACTTGGATTAGCATAGTTTCAACGAAGGTCCAACCATCTGGAACAATGAAGACAACTTCGTTTATTTGAAGAGCTATCTTCGTTGGGGAGTCCGCAAATTTACGTCAATTTCTGACAGTCTAGGTATTAAGTGGGCCCACTCTTACACAAATAGATGAGTTATGTACTTTCGGTTATGCTGGAGAATATTACAGCATTATTTAAAACTTATAATGTGGCATTGACACTCAACGAGTTTGTATTTTGATGGGCACTCTTATAACTGTGTTTAAGCATTTTTTCGTAACTAAATTATATTGAAATATAAAATATGGTTTTTACCGTTATTTTAATATGTCGTTTATATATATATAGAATTAAAATTCAACGCGTGTAGTCTACATATTTACGGCAGACAGCAGTTCATGTTTTTGGTAAACTACCTCTCATTCTTCCCATCCCCTAAAACCTATTTCTGGCTAAATTACTTTTTTTTTTGTTTAACATTTCGTCGACAGCGAGGCATTTACAGATGTACATACACTATTCATGTTAAGAAAATTGATAAAGTAATCGATTAAGGCTCATTAAAACGAACCTTCCCAGCATTTTCGTGTTCTGTAATGACATGTGTAAATGGATCAAAAAATATTCATGTAAAATTGTAGGTATATGAAAATTAATACATTTACATGAAATTACTGTATCACTAAACAAAGTGTTTGCAGTAATACTGGTTTCGAAATGTTACCCGAACATTTATGCTTTGTGTATTCCCAGTACCTCCAATAATTATAATTATTTGTAAACCGTTCACAGAATAGATTTCTAGTATTAACTGCGCACATTAATAAGCATACTAAAAAAATAAAGTCAAATGATTTAATATTCGATTAACTTTTCAATGCTTAAATAATTTTTATGCTTAAGTGAAATATTATTTAAAATATGAAATTAAGCTTCAAATTTTGTAAGAAATACTTAATATTATCTCGGAAAAAGTATTTCATACATGGAAAAATTACCATAACCAATTGTTGTACTAAAGTACGATATCTTTCTTGTAGTTTTACAAACAATATCTTGGTAACTGGTTTCCAGAGGAATATTTTGTAAAACTAGGCCTATAGGAATTTTGGTTTCTACGTGTAATTAATTTGTAAAACTACGAGGAATCGAGAATGGTCGTATCAGGATAGAACCCGAGGCCTACCGTTGCCAGAGCTCGCTCGGGTCTGGTCTCGGAACACCACATCACACACAAACACACCACAGAGGCGGACGCTACTTACATTGCCGTGGAGCGCGGGCGGACCACGCGGGGGAAACAAAGGAAACGAAACAACAGCGGAGACGCCCGAGCGACGGAGGAGGCGAGCGCACGCGGGGAGGGTCGAGGTATCGCCGGCGGGTCGGACGTGTCGACGCCGAGTGCGTCCTGCGGCCCCGCGGCGTCGCTCTTATAGCCGCGCCGCCCCGCACCGGCGCGTCGCGTCGCGGCGCTTCCCAGAAGCGGTGGGTGTGGAGAGGGTCGCCTGCGTCCCCCCGTCCCCCTGCACCCTCCACAACCCTCCCGCGTGGGCGCGGAGTGTCGCGCTGCATGCAGCCACCAAACAGACCTCGGGACCGCGGGATCTCAATCATCGGCAGTGCCCCGACTGACTGTTGTTTGCTTCGTGTTCCCAACTCTTCCAGACTCACGTGACACGTCCAAACCACGCTTAACGTGAATTCAAAATATGGGTGCGTGTACTTTAGAAGTTATAAGTTTTATTTACTTGGCGTAGTAAAAATGTAACTTTATTTTCGTATGCAAATAATTAATAAAATTAAATGCAGTGTTATTGTAAAATACGGTTGGTAGAGTATAAATTCAATGAAAATAACCAACTTTAAAATAAATTCTTAGAATTCAATATTAATTTTAAATGTTGTTTTAAATAAATTATTTAATTATGAAAAATACACGATACAAATGTTTACTAACAATGAAAATTAATAAATGTGAAGAATGTTTATTCTAATTAATTTGGAATTTTAAAAAAAATAATTAAATAATTTATTTGGGAAATAAACTATACACACGGGACAGTAACCTCACTTAATTAAATATACACTTGAAAATACTTTTAAAAAATTTTATAAACGCAATTACTATCACTAAAATTCACAATAAATAAATGTTTTTAATTATATGGACCAATATTTAGTATTAAAAACTAATATATAAGATTTAAAAGCACATATATAATTTTTATTTATATGTAGCTTTTTTTCATCTTGGGAAGATTTTGTTGCTTCGTGCGCGCGCATCGTAAAAATTTAGTAATTTTTTTTTTATTATTCATAATGCGTCTGAAGGAGTAAAACTTCAAAAATACTAGAAATTTTGTCTATACAAATGATAATAACTTATAATTATTTTATTCGGACTCATTGACAGAACAGAGAATTAGCATGATAATAGGCTAGTTTATGCATGTAATGCCTATTTTTTCACGTGCAACTGAGATAAATATAGCTTCAGACTCCATAAACAACCAAATCATAAATGCTTTATCTAACGCTTTCGAGAAAACTTATTTTCTGTTCGCGTTTAAAAATATTTTGTCCTCGTCACCATGGATTTTAATTTTATTTTTATTACTTTTAAAAATATCAGACATACCATGATAGATCACAGGTAATATCTGGACCTCATTATATAAATTAGAGGCAATGAACACCATTTCCACGTTCTTAAATAAATAAAGTTACCTGAGAACACTACAAAGTAAATGCTTTCAATAAAAATGTTTCAGTTAATACTAAAACCATTTATGATTGTGAAATTCTAATACTATCAATAACAAACCACTGAATCAAAAAGGTAGAAATAGGAAGAAAACACTAAGTAGCTTGCCTGAACTATAACTTTATTTTTAACATATTATCTTGTCGTTACCACCCCTAACGTTTTTAAAGTTCCTAGAGCTAAGTTACTTTTTACAGTGCAGGGTGCCATCTGGACAATAATATACAACTGACAACTGACTGTGCTACAGTGTACAGTCGGGGCACGGGACTACTCAGGGTCAGGGGCTCGACAGCTAAAGGCCAAGTTAGGGTGTTCTGGAGGACGATGCACGAAGGGTTAGCTCCGGCTGTTCTGGCCACCGTAACGCCACACTGACAAATAACACAAACGCTGTGACTCTGAAACACTTTTATTACTGACGACCTCACTATCAAAACCACAACGACTAATTGTAGAAGCATCGCGCGTCTGCCCGTTCGCAACAATGCTACTTCAGTTCAAGTGTCAGAGTCTGACAACAGGTTAGCTACACTGTAGAGCTGAAGGCCAACTGAATCTCGCAGCCTCACCACTCCAGTGCCGAGCTCCATCCACACGGCACCAAGGTCAGCTGAGGAATTACTCGCCGCGATGCTCTATATTAATCGATGTATCGAAAAATTCGATGTTTTATATGTGATGCATCGAATCAATCCGATGCATCGATTACTTTCGATGTTTAAAGATGCGTTAATGTAATTCTTTTGATACATCGTGTTCTTTCGATGCAGCATGATTAGTTTTAAACGAAAGAAAAACTCTAATGGCAGAATATTCATTAGAGTTTTTTTTACGTTTGTGCCTTTTTTTTCTCAACACGATAGCTTTTAATAATACACTTTACTACAATTAAATAAATATGCACGATATAAAATTGTTGTGTGTGCGAATGAATAGATAACTTTTCGTTTCTCGTTACTTATCTTTCTACATGAAATGTGCGAAAATTTTCGATTTTGACACACATTTTTATACCTATCGTGTTTTTTGGTCATTTTACAAGTACAAGGTATTATGTCGTTTCTGCATAATTTAAATAAAAGTTAAAGTTTTTACTTTGCAAATATTTATAATATATTTATATATAACATATATATGTCGATTTTTTATTCTATGTATCGAAAACAACGATGTTTTTATTTGATACACGGGAAAATATCGATGCTACGTTTCAATGTATCGTATCAAAAAAATAATCGATGTATTTACAGCATGCACATCCCTACTGCTACTCCTATGCTACCCTCCATCACACCGCCGCCGATGGTGAACGAATCTTCCCGAAGCCTACCTCGGGAAACGCGCTCTCTCTACACAATACTACGGTGCTTCATAAAACAAATACATGTATAACCATACAAATACCCTTATGAACTTACTAATATACAATTATACTCTTAAATACCGTAGTCCGTGTCCCTTTATGTCTTATGTCTTCCCTAGCATTTTCTCTAAGTTACAGTATGATACCCCTAATCAGGTCGCAGCCTGATTCCGTGAGTAGCAACTACTCGAGTAGGTATTTCACGCAGTTGACTTCGAGTATCGTAACGGTTGCAAAAACCCTCGCCCACCAACTTCAAAGAGTGTTCTAAGCTAGATCTTACTCCTGCTGAACGAGCGAGGCGGAATAATTGCAAACCGATGGACTCGTATCGGGGAGGACACGGTGCCAGGAGTTCGATTCCCGATACACTCAAAGGCGTATTTATGGAGGGCAAGGGTGCAGCTGCACTCCCTATCCGAATCGGGTTGATTATTTTATTCCTTCTATTATTGTGTATCAAAACATGATTAAGAAGTAAATTTGGTGAAAATAATCCTTTCATTTCTAACTGGATATGCTTTTGCTTTTCATCATGTTTTCATTTACCATTGTTCCCAAAATCAGGCCAGGCAAATGTTGTGATGTTGTGTTGCAGTTGTTCGTTTATATTGACTTCGTTGCCAACAAGGCTTAAACAGTGAGTTAAAATCTATCTAGAGCAAAATTTATATGGAAGCTGTATTTCAAGTTGTGGTTTAGTATTTGAAAAAAAAAACACAATAACGGCCTTGCCCCTCAATATTAACAACAAGGAATAGTTTTTGTTTATAGAACGAGACGCATGCAGACAATGTACATTTATTTTGAAACATGATATAACTGTTATACAAGATGTAAGACTTTACACATGTTCGCTTGGTAACAACGAGCATTTTTGCTGTACAATACTGTACTCGCACTGCTGTGAACCCAAAATAATTAACAACCATTGCATTAAACTACATAAGACTTGAATGAACAAAAGATAAATTATTTGGGCTTTTTTCAGACTACCTACAGCTTCCTCTCAAAATCAGATTATATGCCAAGTTGAAATTACTATTCAACAATAAGTTAAATCCAATATTTAAATCGCCATCAACAAACATATTACTTGAACCAAACAGTCACATACATACCAGGTGATATCAACTGAATATATTTCTGGCAAACATTAAAAATAATTTATTTTCAAATATAATACTTCTTGAATAAATGCACAAATATAATACTGATTGAATAAATACCGGGTGGACTTGAACAACGATATCTTAAGCCCAACAAACAATGATAATATCAGTCAAACGGCTGTTGGTAAAAATTATTCAAATGCCTTATAACGACGAGTAACAGGGCTGACACTTGCCTCGATGTCGTGGTTGATCTCCGTGGGTCGCCATCACAGCGAGTCGTCTTCATGTGCAGTCGACCCGCAGCGAGTCGCACACCCGCGTCCCTGAACTGCTGAGCTCGGTCTTCCTCGCTGACGGCTCGCTCCTGCGGTCCCTGTCACGACGAGTGCGACGAGGGCTCCCCTCTGACCTCTGACCTGTGACACATACACTGAAGCACGTGTCAGTTCACGATAATACCATCTCAGCGTCAGTAACAGTTGTCCGATGACATGAGGATGAGGGTGGGTTGAACCCCACACATTGTCCAATATATTGACACCACATTAATTAAAGCTAGCCTTGACCGACCAACCCTTGACCATCGTAGCTGCCCAGCTATCTTATGTATCTGTTTTGTACGAAGACAACTCACTTTTATCTCATTGTTTAAACTCGTCCGTTTATTAATCAGTTTTCGTCGTCGGCGAGTTTCTTCTGTTACTGGCTGCTGTTTTCACCTTCCAAAATCGTAGAGTGAGTTTTTAACAATTACTCGCTGAACGAGTTACCTTAGTTACCTTGCAGACTGATCTGACGAGTCCTCGGGTATAATCAATGCGAACCCCCACTGTTTCCGCACAAAGTCTGTCCTCAGAAATAACAGAGTTGCTTCACACCAGTTTCCGCGGCTAAGTCCAAACTTCGAAGCGGTGGTTGTCTCGGGCAGCATGACATCACAAAGAGTCGGTAGAGGTCAAGGCGACGCGGAGGTAGCTTCGGCTTCGAGTCTTGAGGTACTCTCTCTCTCTCTCTCTCTCTCTCTCTCTCTCTCTCTCTCTCTCTCTCTGTCCACCCGAAGAAGGGGTTTATATACCCGGAGGGGTAATGAACTTCTTCGTCTAGAATCGCTGAGAACATTCCACCACAGGCTCGCGATAGAACTGGCTTCCAGCCACGTCGGAGTGACGTGGAGCGAGGCGTTAAAGCGAAACCTTTCAGGAATTCCGATGGACTACCGCAGTGAACATCACAAAGTTGCGTGTGGCTTGCGACCAGGAGAAACGCTTAAAGTCAAGTTCGGAATCCCAAATGAGAATGTTACGGGCGTCACAATTACACATGTAACAGCGGAGACGTTATGTTAACATATTTTAAGCCCTTTGGAAGATCTACTTTGACCTTAAATGTAAATGGAGATGTTATATCTATGCAGATGAATGTTGATCGTTCGCAAGACTTAAGAGTGAAACTTGCAAGTGTGCACCAAGTGTCACTTGGCCTGTACATGCAAGACATTGAGTGAAGTTGTTTAATGTTGCGTTGGGTGCAACTACTGGATTATAAGTGGTTTATTCATGATTTCATTTCGAGCGTTAAACAGAATCCTCTGATGGTGAACCGGAGACAAGAATACTCGGGCTTGTTTAGTGAAATCGCCCAAAAAAGGTTCGAAAGATAATAACTTAAAAAATTAAAATTGATTTTTCTCACTACTGTTGATATTCATTTGCTTACATGGGGAAGTGTGTTGCGAAAGTCATTTTAATCTGTGACTAACAATACAAACAGTATAGTTCATTTTCAAAAAATTTTACTCTCATTAAATGACTCATCTACGCCACTGGGTACGTATCTTTGCCAATACAGTTTTAACCAAAATATCCTTTAGTTTTTAGGCTGTATTACGGAAGAATCACGCAGTAAAATGATATTCAAATTATTTTGTCACTAACACAACTTGGTGTATCATAGAAAAATATTTTCTAGGCTAACATTTATTAGTGTTTAAAGATTTTTCATTCTCCATTTTCATGCAATTTCTTTTTCATGTTTCAGTTAATCATTTGACATAAATAGATGAACATAAAAGGGTTAATGGCAGCAGTTATCTGATTAAATTTATCGCCATAAACCTCTCAAAGGGTACACGTATGCATGATGAACGCGTGTGACTCGTCCGTTCAGCAAAGGCTGTATCGGCGATTTTGTTAGGATCATTGCAGCTATTCGGAAGGTTGATAAGAATGGCTAACATTATTAAGGAATGGTCATTTCAGAAGGTAATCGGCAACAGACTGTTTTTCCATTTATACTGATGATGCTGGAAACAAAATGTGAATGTGGTTAGCTGGATTATCACTAAAGCAGCGCACCCTCCTCGACTTCTCAATGAGTCGCTTGCAGCTGCAGCTGTAACAAGAGGAACAAAAATCCTTTTTTCCGTCGGCAAAGACCTCTAGTAATAACGCCTCCCTCACCTTCGCGCCGACATCAGAGAGACGTCGTGATCCTTTTATCTGACGCCGTCCCAGTGCAATCTTCCTCCCTCGCCTGGCTCGGGTCGCGCGGAACTGTTTGACCCCGCGGCGTCGGGTGGCGGGACCTGATGAGGCTGCGAGTGGACCTCTCCTCTTCGCCGAGTCAGTGCGCAACAGCTTCGTTCTTCACCCGTCCCAGAACTTCGCGTCCATGTTATAACCAATCTGTGTGCAACCATGAATCCATAGTCACTTGTGGAGCAGACACTTGGACTGTAAATGAGATCAAAAGCAATAGGAATGAAGTTTATGAGGTGTATGTTGGCAGTTACGAGGCGTGACAGGATCAGGAATGAGATGGTGCAAGCATGTGCAGGAATGCAGGACTTGAATAAGATCACAAAAAAAGCAAGAATGAGATGGTATGGCCATGTCCAGAGAATGGGAAAAGAGAGGCTGCCTACAAATATGATGTAGTTCAAGTACACAGGAAGACCAAGGAGGAGGTGGGTAAGAGCAGATAGTTAAAGGAGTGCAGGAGAGACTGGAATAAAGTGAAGGAGGAGGAACGGTTAAGGTGTAGAGGAATATGGAGTCATTTTACTTTACTGACCTGGCCACAGGCTGGTTGCAGTTGATGAAATGTGAAACCACTTTTTGATCATATGATGGTTTGCGCCATGTTTTTGGGACACTCGAAACATTGGTTGAAAGTAGTTTTTGCATTGTGAAGACAGTTTTAAAGAACTGTGTTTTACGGCAGTTACTGTTTAATGTAAGAAATTCTAATTCATTCTTAATAGCCATCATTAGGCGTGGTCACCATATATGCAATATTTTGGGTATTTCAATGTGATGACGGAGAGGTAGAATGTGACTTCAACTACATCACAGCATACCATTTCCTGACAATAATTCCTAATTCCATGCTTTTAGGAAACAACTTACTTCACGCGATCGTATATATAAAAAAAACATTGTTGGTGGAGTCCACGCATGACGGAAGTGGAACTTCTTGGTTATTAGACAATTATAGAGATAAATTATTAGCATTATTTTATTGAACAAGAGATAATAATTGAGAATAGTAAGGATATGTGTATGATTTGAAATGGAAAAAAAAAACTGAGGAGTAGACAAACACAAGCAGCATTACGAGAATTCCGTAGCATCACTGCTGCGTCATTTAGGATATCTTTACCTTGCCGTCTCCTCTTCCGGCCATTATAACTAGCATATAGCATGCTCCGCTACGTATCTATTCCCATCATCCCTTGCCGTCTTCTCATTCGACCGCTAGTGCAAACAGAGTGGCGTCGCCGCTGACGCACTCTCCTCCTCTACCGTTTCCCCCACCACGTACTTAACTATTTCCCTCATGCAATCGGAATTTTCGTAACGCTAGAAAAAGTTAGGTCCCTCAGTAAAGTAGTTTCTCTTCATAAAATGAAATTTTCGCTTTAACACAGCACTGCATTAGCAACAGCAGAGATACAGTTAGCGCAAAAATTCGACATAAGTTTTAAATCGTGGGTTTTGTTCCTTTATATACTCCTGTGTGATTTCCTACATGTTTCACTCCAAATGTTAATCATTAATGTAAATCATTTAAAGCAATACAGTCGAAAGTATAAATTAGCATATTAATGGAGAAATGAAATTATCTATGTTGGTTTTGGGAACGACTTTTTTGAGATCCAATGACGGTTGAAACATCTGTTTCACAGTTGTTTGTTATATTATACATTCTTAATTTGTCTTTGTAATCAGTATTAAAATGTTTTTACACTGTTAAGTAGTCAGTCTGTTGATGTTCGGTTGACATAGTGACAATTTTTTGGTGTATATAAATATTTGCTCAAAATCTATTCTTGGCTGTGGATAAGTGCACTATATCACATACGTGTTTTCATTTTCTCACTAAAAAACACTTGACCAGGCCCCTAATCAAAAAAGATGCCACTTCACTTAAAGTTTCATTGTGTAAACTGCTATAAACATCACTATCTTGATATAAAATGCCGAATAAAATACGGTAGTTGGCCGATGAAACCATGGTTATCACGCTGACCTTCCACCAATAGGACCTGGTGCTCTATTCCCGGTATGTAATGAAACCTAGAGGACTTTGTCCTTGCCCAGAGGGTTTCCTCTGGGTACTCCCGCTTTCCTCCGTACAAGAATTCCGACATTGCTCCATTGTAGCGCCTCACCTCGTGTCACATTTCAGGACTCATTTATGTGGATGTTGTTTGGCGCTTGGATACACCCTCTAAATCATTGCCCGTCCTTTATGAGCATCTAACCCGCATAGTACCATTGTTTATGACAGATTTCTAAAATTTTGAAAGAAGGATACAATGTTTCAGCAAGTTTACGTTTTATTTCTGAAATGCAGCTTAAATGTTTTGAGTGGTATGTATACGTCTAGGCTTAAGACTTGGGTGTAGTGCGATTCCATCCAGCAGTTTGATGGATATATAAAGTAAAGAATGTGTTTTCTGACCAATTCGCAAAAATTATAACGTGTGTAGTAAGGTACCGGTTAAATATTCAGTTTATTAATTTACCCTTCGGGCCGGACTGTTAAAGATTGTGAGTTGCCTATTGGGAACCACTTTCATAGTTACGTGGCAGACCATACAAGTAGGAGTGACGAGGAGGTTCTGGGACCGATGTAAACATAGAAATGTAAACACCGACCCCACTACCCCCATGGGCGCCGCCATCTTGTTTCATGGAGGCCGCCATCTTGTCTCACGGAGGCCACCATTGTTGTTGACATTGGTTACCAGGGCGCGCCGGTAGGCCGCCATCTTAGTTCAGCCTTTAGTTACCGGAGCGCGCCACCGTCGCTCCGAATGTGGGAATTGTATACAAAAAACCTGGGCGCTGGGTGGATTCGATCCCGGGGACGCACCAACGTCGTGGTCAGGAGGCGTGCGCCTTGACCACTAGACCACGGAACCAGATGAAGTATGGGGAATTAAATAATGAACATATGCTTTAAAGAAGCTATGCTTAAAAGAAACTATGGCTTTAAAAGCAATACTAGCTATGCGTAAAATTCGAACAAAATATATGTCTATAAACCCAAGTATGCCTAACCGCCATTATGCCTAACCGCCATATTTTAAAAAAGTATGCCTATAGACCCCACCACCCCACAATCGCCACCATGTTTAAATATTAAAAATATGCCTATAGACCCCCACCACTCCACAACCGCCATGTTGTATGCTTAAAACAATTGACGCCAAGTTTAAATGTCAAATAATATGACTATAAACCCCCACCACTCCACAACCGCCATATTTAAATATGCTTAAAAGAAGCTATGCTTAAATAATACAGTCATTCTAGCTATGTCTATAAAACCCCTCCAACCCCTCCCCCACTACAAGTATGCTTAATCGCAATGTGTAATTCCCAACCACCAAATTTCGAAAAAAAGACATATCTATAAAACCCCACCCCTATAGTAGCTATGACTAAAACCCTCCACTACGAGTATGCTTAATCGCCATATTTAAATTACGAAAATAAATAAAAAAAATGCTATATTTAAATCTAAAAAAAATACAGTCATACTAGCTATGCCTAAACGGTTAACTTTCGAAAATAACCCGCCATGTTTCAGTATGTTTAAAAGCCCCGCAATACCAGCTATGACTAAAACAAACATAACCTCAAAATCCCGCGCAGAGAGAGCGAGATGTTGCCTGCTGGAGCGTCACTCATAAACTGCGCAATTATAACCCCACACATCATATTATAAGCATAATAATGTCTTTAAAAACAACACTGTGTGTGTGTGTGCAACACGCCAAGTAATAAGCATAATTACCATTACGTCGAGTAAAATAAGCATAGTTAAAAGTTTTAATAATATTAAGAATATTTAAATGTAATAAAATTATTACAAACATTGTGTAGTAACTGGCTCTCGGCCAATGTGTTAAGCAATAAAAACGCCGTGCTGGAAGCGTGCGCCGGTGACCAGGAACGTGTTTACCTGCTGTGTGACAGTGAAAGTGTTTACCACAGAGGAGCAAGGTCAGGCTATCGCTGCGTACTGGAAAGGAGCAAGCACAAGGAATACACAGAGGTGGAAAAAGAAATAATGTAGACAACACACGGGTAAAAAAGAATGTTGGTTTTATTTTACTTTTGCTCTAAAACATGTGTGGCGGACAACTCCAACCCCGAAGGCCCCGCCAACTCTTCAACGCCCTCGGCGCGCGGTCGAGCAATCGCTGCGGCCTTCACATTCCCGCGGTGGCTGCGGCCCTCCCTCCGTAAAGAACAGCTCAGCTAGCTCTCTCGGTAGAATGGCTGACAATCATCACATGTCGATACAGCCATCTCGTGTTGGGGAGATCTGCAGAACAATACATACGCAGTAGCTACAGCATACCCCAAGTGTGTAAAACATTTACGTTAACATTTCTTTTTTTTAAATATATTAGTCGTGTAAAAGAGAGTACGTCAAGATATGTAAATAGAAAATACGTTAACATTTATTATTGAAAATAAATTAGTTGTGTAAAAGAAATTACGTTAAGACTTGTAAATAGAAAACACGTTAAAGACATTCTACTTAAAAAAAATACGTCAAGAATTGTATAAATCACCTGCGTAAAAGAAATTACGTTAAGATATTTTAAAGAGAAAATAAAACCAAAGAGATTACGGTAAGACTTGTAAAAAACAAACTACATTAGCCTTTGTAAAAAATAATTATATATAAATTATATTAACATTTCTTTTTGTTAAATAAATTACGTGTGTAATAGAGATTACGTTAAGACCATTCTAGCTTTAAATTAAAATAAAGTACGTGCGTATAAATTACGTTAAAGACATTCTAACTTTAAAATTAAATTATATAAACAGATAAAAAATTACGTTAAGTCCATTCTAGCATTAAAAAAACATGTAAACAATTACGTTAACATTTATTTTTTTAAAATAAAATTACTTGTGTAAAAGAGAAAACGTTTTCTAAAGAGAAAAATAAATTACTTGTGTACTGTGACATACCAATAGGTCTCCACGTGCAATGGTGGGAGGATCGGAGCGCTAGGCCACCCCATCACTCGGAGACGACAGCATAGCTGAACGTAACAATAGGAAAGGGCTAATCATGGTCCAGGGAAAGGCGTAGGTCCTTATGTCCCCAAGGTAGAGTGCTGACACCGTCTTCAGAAAGCCAACGCTTATCATCTCCTGAAGACAATGCTACCTTGGTCACACGCTCTGTAAACACAGTGTGGCCTCGCGATCGGAAATGGTGTTGGGTCGCGAGAACCCGTGAATTTTGAAGCAAGCATTCCAGGTATTGAGGAAACAGGAGTGAACGCAGTGCGCTGGCCTTGATTCCCTTCGCCTTACGCGTAGAAGAACCGTCCTCCATCTTAAACGCGTAAAGCTTCGGGCGAAGACCAACAAACTCCGTGATGACATTGCCAGCGGCCTCATCCTTCATCACCCCCGTTACACCCTTATTAACCAAGGGGAAGCGTTGCTCATTACCTGGAGCATAGTTTGAAGTATCGAAACGGGAAGCTAAATCGGGGCGAATCGAATCGTAAATGTCGTCACACACAACGTGGTAAATTAACGAATCCGTATCCGTGTACAGGAGATGCAGAGACTGTGGAGGGAATTTCATTTGCATGTAATTATAGTGAAAATCGTAGAGAACTAATTTTGATAAATCCAAAATGGCGACACCTGTGTACAAGGGTTTATCAAAGGTAATCGTCCCTTTAAGCATCTCTATGAGGACTAAACTCTCATCGATGATTCGCCGAGCCTTCAATGTCGGACGACCAATCAGCTCAGCCGCCCCATAAATGGAATCATATCGTGAAACAATGCGTATATCCTTATGCTTTCGCGTATTTTCCAAACTTTTTCCGTAAACCGAGTTCGACAGTAATTTAAAAAACGATTTCTCAAAGGGGTTCGCAGCCTGGGCACGACGCTCAGCATTAAAAGCTATATAGTCCCTCATCCAGGCCGCCTGCGCAAACCGCAGCACGCGGTGAACCTGGCCGATGACCGCCCCATACTGAACGTAGTGCCGCAGTGTTTTGGCATGAACAATATATTTAGTACGCGGCGCGAGAGTTAACAGTAATTTACTCATACGCCCGTTTGGCGGTACGCCATTCACAGGGGCCAGAGGCAGATCTGATAGGCGATCGTGACAATCATCGGGAAAGGTCAAATCTACTTCCGCGAAAAATGATGTATCACCATCGATGTCAATGGTGTTGAAATACCAACTCGTATACTCATCCCTGGGAACCCATTGGAAATTACCCACAGGAAGCTTATCCAACATTGTGTGAGCATACAGTGCGTTAACATCGAAATAACAGATGTACGAAGACGGAAGGCTCGGGTCGTGACTGGACATGTACACATTGTTAGCTTTCGCGTGACGTCGACTTACGTTTGTAATACCTCCACGAATGGCAGACTCTAGGAAGAGGTATATGTCCGGGTCGGTCACAAGTTCAAGATGCACACCGGTCTTAATTAATAGTGCATCCCATGCGAGCGAGGGAGCGGTAATGTAATGTGCGGGATCAAGCGAATAATGCTGTAGGCAAACGAAACGGAAAGACTCGAATATATCGGCCAGCAAACAAGTATCCACCTTAAGATAACTAAGTGCGTACTCTTTCAGTGTGGCGCAATGGAATACGTCCCAAGCCCTTTGAGCGTGAGTATAGTCCAGATCACTCACGTCCGTGCCACTCATTACGTTATGGAACGCATCCTTGGGTGGTAGTGAGGCAGTCTGCAAATGCTCACTAGACTTAACAAAGTCATAGGGAAACACACCTTTACGCGTAGCTAACTGAAACTGTGCGTCATCTGGAAACATTGAACGGGTGAGTTTCAACTGACCCGGCGTGAGATTGCCAGCGAGGGTTTCCAGAGATGAATTTAAAAAGTTAAGTGAATCAATAAAGCGAACACGCACAGCGCGCACGCCTCCTTGCGCATTACCTGAGACATGTATGTATTTAGTAATACATTTGTAACTCTCTAGAGTTACGCCTAATACTTTGACCTCGCCGGGCGAAACTAAATGCTTCATTAAAAAGTGGGCATCATAATTTTGCAAATTATGGAATACCGCGACAAGCTGTTTCTTTTGCATCCTGAAAGCCAGGTTGCATTTCGAATGGGCATAACCACGTATTTCACCAGTCAAATGGCAGTGATCGAGCACCTTCTGCCCAGCCAATACCTTCTTACAGATATGGCAATGTGTTTGACTCGCAAGCCTTGCAGAAACGGTTGGAGTCGGTGTCTTAATAGGAATGGTCTTTGAATAAATATCACATACCCACTTTGTCATTGAAACTAATTCGGCGACCAATTCAGCAATACAATTATCACCCTCGAATTGCACATACCTGGTCAAAAAGCTATCGTACCCACACACCAACAAAATGCTGCATGCGTATGGTACATGTTCGTTTACCCGTGCGGTATTAGATGTCTCATCACCGGGTAAACAGGTGGATATCGGCTTAAGGTATGACTCGGTGTCACAGTACGCAATAAAGCCGAGGCGATCCTGTTTTGCAATATTCGTAAACTGTAAATATTTGTTCTCCTCTGTAGGGAAACAGGAATGCACCGCTTGATGCTGGCTGCAGAGAATAGTGTGTGAAGTTAACCTGTCTTCACTTGAAAAGTATTGAAGACAGCGCTCGCAAATCCATTTCTTACGAGTAGACCTTGACAGTTGGGAATACAATAATCTGGACAGACTCTTAATTGTTACAAAGTGTAAGTGCTCTGCCACGCCACTAGAACGAATCGCTAAAATATTTACATGTCTCGCTCTTCGCTCAGAGGATACGCGAAGAGGTTGGATAGAGGATTCAGACTTGCCACTAAAACATTCATCAACAATACTCCCCTTACTGTCTACGCATGCATAAACGTTAACGGAAATATTATTGTTCCTCTCGAATGTCTTAATCTGATGGAGAGTGGACGGGAAACTCAAACCAGACGTATTGAAAGCCACAAGTGGATCCGGATACGAACTGGCTCGGCTAACATTACCTTCCGCCGGCATCACACCTGCCATAACGGCATACAGAAAGCAATGCTGCTCGGGACATTCAATATTGACACAAGCTTTCCTATTGGATAAAAACGTCGGTAATTTCGTGTGCGGCGCGCCAACGGTGAAAGCCCTATAGCTTGAAACATGTACATCCATGTTAATCAATCGCTGTAGAGCCCACCCACTGCCACGTGCAGCGAATTCGCTAACGTTCCTATTGATTTCCGGAATGAATACTGAATCGTAGATTTCCCCTACCTCATCAGAGAGCAGTACCGCGGCTGAATGGGTTGTAAAATGAAATGTCTCACTCTCGCCTCCCTCCACAGATTCCTTAACAAATAAAGCCGAGAGTGAAATGTAGACTTTAAAAGGGCGTACCAAGATGGAAGTTAAGGCCAGAAAGGGAACCCTACATCTCTGTAGAAACCGGTCCAAATCGGGATCAATAGACTCAACATCATTTCCGATCCGAAAGTCCACTATCCGGTTAGCAAAAGCAGAGTCCAAGATAACACTCTCCAGGGGAGGCAAGTCGCCAGCTTCACGCGGCTCCACCCCGGACGCCCGCGCGCTGTCGCGAGTGCCCGACGTGGAAGCCTCACTGGGACGGGGTCGCTTCGCCTCGGGGGGAGTAGACATGGCGAGGAGGGGATAGACGGGAAGTTACGTTCAGCGGTACAAATAATGTTCTGGAAACATAAAATAAACATGTATTAACATTAAAGGAAAGGGTTTTGAGTGAAGCCCTTAAGCGTGACTGAGCGCAAACTATGTGTCGCTGTAAACATGACTGAGAGACTGTGAACTTGTTACTCTGCGCGCGCCGTAAACGCGACTGAGCGTACTCCCCTCCGCTCCGTGTTGTCATGACAACGAGCCTTTCCCCGCCCCGCGGTCGGGGAGGGAGCCCGCCCCGCAGTCGGGGAGGGAGTCCGCCCAGCCGGCAGTCGGGGAGGGGAGCCTGCCCAGCCCAGCCAGCGGGCGGGACCGTGTAGAGACGTAGAATTAACACTAGCGGAGGAGACTTACCTCACGTAGCATGCGCCGACATCAAATGCAAGCAATCGCCTCCCGACGGCGGTATTTATACATGCCCAGCTAGGTCAGTCCGGGTTGGACACACTTTCACCACACGTACGTCACACGGACGTTTTCCATCTTAAGTCAAAATTTAGTGTGAACACATTAGTTATTTATGTGGTTAGCAAGGTCATTGCAAGGTCACGAGTAAACACATTAGTGTGGTTTGCAAGGTCAAGTGTGAAGACATTTTCAAAAAATATTTATGTGGTTTGCATGGTTACGAGTGAACACATTAGTGTGGTTGTCAGGGTCAAGTAGAAAGAAAAATACATCGAGACATTTTTTTTTCTGTTTTTAATAGCCCACACCTGTTGGAATAGAGTTACAAACTTATTACATTGAAAACAATTTACGTATAAAGATATTACACCGAAGACAATAATAAGTATAAACAATTTTACGTATAAAGTTATTACACTGAAGACAATGTTGACGTATAAACTAAAACAAAACAATGTACATATAAAATAATACAAAACGTGAAAACAATTTACGTATAAAGATATTACATTGAAATCAATAATACGTATAAACATTTTACGTATAAAGATATTACACTGATTATATGTTGTTTTTACGTATAAAATAATACAAAACAATTTACGTATAAAGATATTACACTGAAGACAATGTTGACGTATAAAATAAAACAAAACAATGTACATATAAAATAATACAAAACGTGAAAACAATTTACGTATAAAGATATTACATTGAAATCAATAATACGTATAAACATTTTACGTATAAAGATATTACACTGATTATATGTTGTTTTTACGTATAAAATAATACAAAACAATTTACGTATAAAGATATTACACTGAAGACGTGTTTACGTTTAAATGATATTACACCCAAATTAAAAAAATACACTGAAATCAATTTACGTATAAGTTAAAAGTTACATTGAAAACAATTTAACGTATAAATGGTATTACATGTCAAAACAAAAGTTATGTATAAAATAAATTATATTTTCTTTAAAAGGTCTGTAAGTACTTTGCGCAGTGCGGTTCTGGCAATGTCTAACACTCTTTCGTCACTGCTCACCGTTGGACCCAGGTCGCCCTCATCGAGGCCCCGCGCTCTGCGGGCGGAAGGGCGGCGTCGGCGTCTCGGCTCTACCGGCGGCAGTGAAGTCTGGCTGCAGGCGGGCAATGGCGGCTGCGTCTCGAAGGCGTGTGCGTAGACCTCTGCACTTGTTGCGGGTAGAGTTGTATCGGTGCGTAGCATACTAATGCAGCACTCGTCGAAGCCGGGGCAGGGAATCACTTCTAGAGGCAGGTCTTCCGGTCTTGGGTTGTGAATATGTTTCGAGTGCACGGTAGAGTCACATTCTTCCGTAACATGTCTCAATGCGCCCTGACTCCACTCGCTATACTCTACACTGCCTACGCTTGGAGTTACATCTGGATATGTGTTACGGGGATTAAAGCTAGCCATCTTTACACCGTCACTGTTTCTGCACGACTGTTCACGCACGTGCATCGTCAAACTGCGGTGATTGTTGCACATCGAGTATACTATATTCCATTTGGAAATACTTTGAAACCTAATTTTTCTAGGAACCTCACGTTAGCAGGTGTTAACCGCTTGATGTTTGCTTTCGTACTGGCTCTATGCTTGCTCACCCCCGCCCCTTTATGCAAACCAAAGTATCTTACGCCCATACTTTTTTCAAATGTAAGCGTAGTGTAATCACCTCGTTTCTAAAGTTGATTAATTTGCCGTTCTGGTCTACCACTCTAATAACCAACTCTCGTATTTGTTGCACGGTAACAGGACTGTAAATGAGTGTTTGAGGCGTATCACTGAGCTTATATCCTGGAGGAACGTTCGGGGAAAATTCGTGTATCGTACTGTTTGGTTTTCCATTAAGGAAGCTGTGGCCAATAATATTCGCCGTGATTCTAATCACGTTTACCGGCATCACGTTTACGGGCTGGGTCGACTCGTGAATTTTATTCGCCTCGTAGACTTCTGGTTCGAATCCAAGCATCGGGGCTAGGGAACAGTCGCCGGTGCAGTCGATTTGTGCATTGCTGTGCAATACGCATTGTAGAGTGTTTGGATTACCTTTCAACGAAAACATTACGTCTGTGGGTAGGTGTTGTTTAGTATACGTTTCAATGTCTAAGACTTCGTAGGAACCTATAGGTGATTTAATTTCTCGCGTCATCTCTTCGTTCTTCAGCTTGTACCTAAACATTCGGTTGTTTTCGTCCACGTTCGGGATGGAATTGTATACGGTAAAATCCACGAGAGCGAGCTGCCATAGACCGTCACTTACGTCGATCGGTGGGAAGTGTGTTGAACACAGTTCCGACGTGTTTCCACTTAGTATTAGCGTGATGGACATGTTCTTTCGAAGCCGGTTCTCTTATATACCGAGATGAGAAACTTTATGCACAAGTGTCCGCAGTTGAATGAGTTTAACTTTTGCTGTCTATCGTAATTATATGTTGTTTTGCAGCCTCTCAGGTATCGCTGCATTTCTAAAGGGGGCGGAAGGTCTCCAAAACTATCGTAGTACCGAACCGTACGACCGGCCTTGGCGTACGCTACCCAATGCGTTCCGGGCCCCTTACTCGTATCTAAATTAATAATACCGCTCTCGTTGTGATATGGTTTTGTGGGTAATTTATCCTTCATAAACACATTTCTAAAATGTGGAATTTTTAATTTTCTAATTGCTGTCTTTATGTCTGTGGTGGTAAGGGCTCGCTTTGGCAGGTCACTCAGTATCCTCATTTCCTTTTCCCGCCCCTCTTCCTTCTTCTTCTCCGCTTGACCCCTCCCCCTGACTTTGGGTAGGGACGCAGGTATAGGCCCAAACCGTTTTTTGCAAGCGCCCACATTTTACTATTGTGCTGTGCGTTGTTCACGGTCTTGGCTATACCCGCTGCTCCGCCAATCAGGCTGCCTAGCGCTGCCAGCGCTGGGAAAATGAAAGGTAGTAGCCCGCCTTTTTTCGCGCGGTTTTTCTTTGTTGAAACACCGCCGCCAATCTTACGTTTTACTCTCATTATCTTATTGACTCCCCACGCTGCAATCTTTTCACCGAATTTCGTTGCGGGATTCTTTGCTATTTGTGCGGCTTTGTTCGCTAATATACCGTCGGCTATATGTCTGTCACTTAGGTTATTACTTTTAGAATATCTAATATCGTGGAGACGACACGCCTCGTCAAGGGAGTTGACTCCTGTATCTCTGCGTGCTAGCCTCTTGGCGAGTTTCGTTCCCGGACCGCAGAAATTATATCCTGGCAGATGTACTTCTACTGGCAGCTTGTTAATAACAGAGTTTATTATTCCTCCACCTCTTTGTACCTTCTTTCGTGTACAACGCATAACACTATACTGATTCGAGTTGGTATAATTATGCTGTTTTTATAGTTTTCTGTTTAGTTGCGTAATGGAAGTAGTGCCACAGCGCGAGTAGCTGCCTGTGCGGATTACACAGGCTGATGAAGCCAGTGCTCGCGAGTCGCGGCATAGTTCTTTATTACCTTCGACAATAAGATGTTTGATTGTCGGTCCGTCCGAATGCGGAAAAACGTGTGTCCTACTTAGTTTACTCGAGGAACCGTACGGTCTTCGGTTCGAGAATGTTTATCTATATTCAAAATCGCTGCACCAACCAAAGTATAAACAGCTGGCTACGGTTCTTAGAGCGGTGGAAGGTTTGGAATTTTTCCCGTATACGGAAAATGCTGATGTGATACCTCCTAGCGAGGCCAGGGCCAATTTGGTGTTTGTGTTTGACGATATAATGTGTGAAAAACAAGGAATCATACAACAGTATTTTTCTATGGGTCGACACGCATATGTTGATTGTTTTTACCTAGGTCAAACTTATGGCAGAATACCTAAACATTTGCTTCGTGATAATGCGAATGTTATCGTGCTTTTCCGCATGGATATGCTTAATTTGCGACATGCCTACGATGATCATGTAATCAGTGATATGGAGTTTCGCGCGTTTAAGGATATGTGCTTCTTGTGTTGGAAAAATGAACATGGTTTTCTTGTTATCGTAAAGGATTATCCTTTACTTAATGGCAGGTATCGTTGTGGTTTTGATCATTTTATTGTTGCGAGTCATTGAAGGATGCGTATCAAAGTTTGGAGGTGGTCCTCTGAAACGTCAGCTTGACTCGTGTATATCTCGCGATCTTGATGGGAATTGCGATTTGGGCGGAAAACTTTTAAAGCATGTGGGTATGCCAAAGGATGCTGGGGATGGCGCGAGTAAACATTATATCGACTCGGTCGCGAGTGTAATCACTCGCACGATGACGGAGGAGCTGTTGCGGCGGTTTACGGAGCTCAATTTGTCGTCAGTCAATGTACGGGATGTGCAGGTTGGTATTATCGAGTTTTTACGTAATATGGAGGTGAAGGAGCAGCGGTCTGTGGACCAAATCAATTCTCATCTGTCGGTACTGCCAACAAAGTTGGGTGATATGTATGTTACTTTGTTGGAGAATAAACTCGATCTATTTGAGAATGCGATTATAGAAAAGGTAAACGGTATCTTGGCGGAACTGATATTGAAACTTACCGCTAGTGGCGCTGACATTTCGCAACGTGTTTCTCAATTGGCTCGTACTATTGGTGTTGTTAAGAATGGTGTTGATGGATTGGTTTCTGCATCGACTGCGAGGACTGTTGCTAAGCGGCCCACACCTCAGAGACCGCCTCCTAAAACTTAGACATTTTGTATATAAAAAGGCTTTATGCTGTATGGTTATCTTCAGTCATGTCTGCCGAGGCAAACGCTTTAGATCATGTCATACGGAACATACGTGCCAAATATATTTTGGCTAAGCGAGCGCGAATGGAGAGGGATGCGATTAATCAGGAAATGTTCAAGTCTGTTAATTCGCGTTTGGATAGTCTTGGACAGTCGTTTGTGCAGTCTATCCCGCAACGTGATATTGTTCCGAAACAAGAGTCTTCAGAGGTGAAGCCGGAACAGGTAATGAGTGATGGTTATGATTCTGACACTAGTATACGTCGCAATGTTATGATTAATTCATTGGGTGAATTACAGTCTTACTTACGGAGCTACAACCTTCGCTCGGGTGATGGGACCTATGGTCTCTATAAACGCAACAACTATTGGTTCTTAGGGAATACGGAAGTATTTTTTCACGATAATAATTTAATTCGCGTCAACGAAGAATTGATACAGCCTGCTCCCGGCTTATTCGAATTATTGTTCCGCCGCGTGCCGCACACCTACTCCGATTCTGCCTTAAAACAATACGGGCATTTACTAGATATTACAAATGCTTATTATAAAAAAAATGATCCTACGACAAAACGATATAAAAGCGAAACGCATGCAAAGTTTGTTATCATTAAAGGATTGTTTCCGACTATTGACTCATCTCAGCGAGGAAGTGGCTTGTTACAAAAAACATTGGATTTGCAACGCACAAAGCAATTTATCTATTGGGACAACCCGAACCAACTTATTGCTCGCCTCAGATTACTAATGGCCTCGCAAGCTGCTGGTCATACCGGACATAGCAACGAGGTGATATCTATTCTTGAAGAGTTGAAGGAAGCTGGATATATCGTAAAATGAGTGTCGCACAACATGGGATTTCTAATGAACTGCATCGCGGAGTTCGCAGAACTTTTCCTCGTAGACGTGTGTTGACATATGGGCTTCGCGATTTATTACAGATTGATTTGGTGGAGATGATTCCGTACAGCAGGATAAATAGCGGTTTCAAGTACATCCTTACTGCTATAGATGTCTATAGCAAACGTGCTTATGCGGTTCCAGTTAAACGAAAGACGGGAATATTAGTCACCGCGGCCATGAAGAGTATTTTACATGAGTCGGGAAGTTTTAAGAATATTCAAAGCGACGCTGGAGCGGAATTTTACAATAAACATTTTCAAGCCTTAATGCAAAAGTACGCAATTAATCACTACTCTAGTTATAGCGAAGTCAAGGCGTCTGTGGTAGAACGTTTTAATAGGACTTTAAAGGATATGCTTTACCGTGAGTTCTCGGCGCAAGGAAATTATAAGTGGCTTACACTTTTACCGAAATTACTTTCTGTCTACAATAATAGGTTCCACCGCACTATAGGCATGGCTCCGAATGCTGTGAGGGATAACTCTTTGCTACAAACAGTTTACAGATATGTTAAGAAAATAGATTCTAGACGGTTAAAGGCTCGCGTGGGTTGGTACGTACGTATATCGAAACGCAAGACAGTGTTTGAGAAGGTGGTCGCACGAAGTTTTCAGAGTGGTCAGAGTTATGAATAATTTTCCACGTGTGTTTCATTTGAGTGATTTGGACGGTAATGAAATTAAAGGCGGATTTTATGGTCCTAAGATTCAGGTAACTGCGTACCCCGATACTTATTTAGTGAATAAAATTCATAAAAAGTGTGGCGAACGTTTCCTAGTGTCGTGGAAAGGTTTTCCCGTTTCCGTAAAGACTTGGGTTAATTACCGTGATGTTATCCGGTAGGTTTCCTCTCCGGCTTTTGTTTTCGGCCTCGCCGCCGGTGTCTGGCATAACAACTTGCCCCCTGGAGCGTTCGCGGGCGAGATCGGTAGTGGAGATTTCATTTTCCCCCTCCGGCCACGCGCCTCATCGGTCAACACTTTTTTGTCAACGAGTCATCTGCAGTCACCTTCCCCCTCCGGGCACGCGCCTCATCGGTCAACACTTTCCCTAGCGGCGTTTTGTCAACAGGTCCCCGCAGACGCATCGCGGCCCCCGGTGTGAGAACATGCTTCCCTAAACGAGATTTAATTTGTTACATGTCGCCGGGGTAGGCGGGGTGCGTTCCGGTGTTGTTTTTTCTGGGTCTTCGCCCCTTATTTTAAATATGTTTATTACTTAACGCTAAGGCGCTAACTCATTGGCCTGTGAAAATATTATTACATTTAAATATTCTTAATATTATTAAAACTTTTAACTATGCTTATTTTACTCGACGTAATGGTAATTATGCTTATTACTTTGCGTGTTGCACACACACACACAGTGTTGTTTTTAAAGACATTATTATGCTTATAATATGATGTGTGGGGTTATAATTGCGCAGTTTACGAGTGACGCTCCAGCAGGCAACATCTCGCTCTCTCTGCGCGGGATTTTGAGGTTATGTTTGTTTTAGTCATAGCTGGTATTGCGGGGCTTTTAAACATACTGAAACATGGCGGGTTATTTTCGAAAGTTAACCGTTTAGGCATAGCTAGTATGACTGTATTTTTTTTTAGATTTAAATATAGCGTTATTTTATTTATTTTCGTAATTTAAATATGGCGATTAAGCATACTCGTAGTGGAGGGTTTAAGTCATAGCTACTATAGGGGTGGGGTTTTATAGATATGTCTTTTTTTCGAAATTTGGTGGTTGGGAATTACACATTGCGATTAAGCATACTTGTAGTGGGGGAGGGGTTGGAGGGGTTTTATAGACATAGCTAGAATGACTGTTTTATTTAAGCATATTTAAATATGGCGGTTGTGGAGTGGTGGGGGTTTATAGTCATATTATTTGACATTTAAACTTGGCGTCAATTGTTTTAAGCATACAACATGGCGGTTGTGGAGTGGTGGGGGTCTATAGGCATATTTTTAATATTTAAACATGGCGGCGATTGTGGGGTGGTGGGGTCTATAGGCATACTTTTTTAAAATATGGCGGTTAGGTATAATGGCGGTTAGGCATACTTGGGTGTATAGACATATATTTTTTTCGAATTTTACGCATAGCTAGTATTGCTTTTAAAGCCATAGTTTCTTTTAAGCATAGCTTCTTTAAAGCATATGTTCATTATTTAATTCCCCATACTTCATCTGGTTCCGTGGTCTAGTGGTCAAGGCGCACGCCTCCTGACCACGACGTTGGTGCGTCCCCGGGATCGAATCCACCCAGCGCCCAGGTTTTTTGTATACAATTCCCACATTCGGAGCGACGGTGGCGCGCTCCGGTAACTAAAGGCTGAACTAAGATGGTGGCCTACCGGCGCGCCCTGGTAACCAATGTCAACAACAATGGTGGCCTCCGTGAGACAAGATGGCGGCCTCCATGAAACAAGATGGCGGCGCCCATGGGGGTAGTGGGGTCGGTGTTTACATTTCTATGTTTACATCGGTCCCAGAACCTCCTCGTCACTCCTACTCATACAATCCGAGGTCAAAATTACATCCCTAGAGTTCCTCGCTCCCCTCACCACCTCCTTCACCCAATTATAACTTCATCAATAATTATCATCATGCATGTGTTTCTGGCGTGTTTGCTTTAACTTAGGATTAAATAAAATCCAAACTACCTTAGTACTTTTTTTACAGAGGAATACTTCATTACCATACATGGTCACATCTGAAGTAATGTGGTACCAATGTGGGGCAAGCCGTCGCCATGAAATGGCCCGCTTTGTGAGGATATTACGCGCGATTGCGTTTATAACCAGACGAAATTATCATACTCGCGTTGAATAATTGTTGGTGTCTGTAGCACAAAGCATAATATCAGGTAATGTGAGATTGAATTAGTATAAGCGTTTACGTCGCCCAAAATCAGTAGTGCCGTTCAGAAACTATTTTAATCGTGCATAATAATATCTTTAAATGCGTATTTACTTTAATTAAGTAATTAATAACTATTAAAACAGTTAGCTAATTTAAGTAAACAATTATTGTCTGTTGAACATGAATAACATTATCTGTTGAATATATAGTAACAGTTTGGTAATGCTACCAAAATATCTACCACATGCAAGGAGAAGTTCTTAGACGAATTCTAAGCCTACGACTTATCTACTTGGCAGTATTGGTTGAAAAATATGTCTTTGTTTATTAAACGCCACCTGTTTAATCAACCTGAAAAAACATCGGATAAATATTTTATTAAACATTATTTTTACAATATATTTTTTCTGACAACAAAAAATAGCATTCATTTATCCTGGGCGCGTTAGCTTATTCTACTACTGTAAATTAACGTTAAAGCGTTAATTTAATAAGTATAATAACATGTGTCAGCTTTTTTCTAATAAGTTTTTGTGAAAAATTAAAATGTGTCTCTTCTTTAGAAGCGTAAAATGTTTAAAATTATACAGTTTATTTATCTTGGAATGTATTTTTTCTCCAATCTTTATTTGTTCACTATTCAAGCACTTACATAATTTATTTTATTTCAGTGTGAACTTTACAAGGAAAATAATCTTTATAAAATTTCATCTGTATTGTGAAAAGAAAAAAAACATTTTTATATCTTTCATTAAATACTTCTTGGTAAACATGGTTCACCTGTTTTATTCTTTGAAAGAGTAGTAGCCTTATATTTACAATAACATTAACAATTTTTTAAAATGATTAATATCCTTAATTGTTATCGAGTTATTTAATTTTACACAGTTAGTCATTATGCACTATTAATTGTTTATTGAATAGCGAATAATATAGGCCTACGTACTTACTTCTAAACGTAATTCAAAACTTGACATTAGGTTAGTGACAACATTCATTACGCATTCGATGATACTTTCACTACAGTACGTTAGTTGTCTCTAAGACGGAAATAAGAATTTATACAACAATTTTTATTATATTTTATGACAAAAAACAAAAAAAAAATTAATTACTTCACTGAATGAGCTAATCAGGCTGGCATCCAAAACGAAAACTGTTATTTCACAATAACTGGTTGGTTCCATACCAATGTCCTATGTTCATTATTAAGTGTTAGGCAGCGCCGCTGAGCTAAGCCGACGCTATTCTTTTTCCATCACTTGAACTTACAAAGGATCCTTCACCGAGTACTCTGACAAAGGATACTTCATCGAGTTGACCTTTCTGTCAAATTACTCGCAGGTCTAATATATTATGGCGCTCTCGCTTGACCTTCAATATTGCCTACCTCAACGCTCCTGCAAGAAGATATCAATTTTTAAAAAAATTCCCCTTCTCGCCACCACCGACGATAAATATGTCGTCACAGCTTGAGTGATGAACCTAGGATTTTCAAACGTGACTCTTACGGGGTTTAAAAAAAATTAATAATGAAGTTTATCTGGAGCAGCATTACTCTCGTTCAGGATTGATGTGATTACTTCACGCTATAACTTTGTAAGATAATTTACAAATTTTGTGCATTTAATTTCAAGCGACAATGATTAAAACGTAAAAATTAATAGACGAAGTCTGTTTCACAGTTAGGCCCGTTCTACAATGATACGGAAGCGGAAACGAGCCACGTAAGCCGAGTATCTCACGGAACAGAGTGTCTACAATGGCACGCATGTGCACATGGACCAGTACGGATAAGCTCGACAGTGCTCAACTCTTTCACGTTATTCCTTGTGACCAATAGAAGCGGAGTATTGGGCTATGGTGATAGCCATGTTTGTTTACGTTTAAAAATGTGACAATTTGTTTCGAGAACAAGGATATATAGTGTATCATTATTTGATGGTGTATTTTTATTATATGTGTAAATCCTAACTTGTTTTGTTTTGCACGTCCAAAATTTATAAAATTAAATTAACTTTTCGTAATCGTGAAATTATATCTAATTGAATGTCGTTTGTTACGTTTCCGTGCACTGTGTGCGACGGATGGATAGTAAAACGTAAATATATTGAGGATCCGGATACGTTTCTTTTTCTACGCTTCCGTGTCATTGTAGAACGTATATGTAGGTTAGTCTTGCCTTGCGCAGGCCTTTATGATATCATCGAAATGATCGTCCCTGGTTCTGGCAGTGGCCATTTCCGCCCACGCTAATGCTTGTCTCCCGGCCCCACACCAGACTTAACGTATTTGCAGCCAGAAGATAACTTCGCGGAATCCAGAGGATTCTGCTTCAAAGCAAACCGATAAGAAGACATCTCTCTGATGGAGCTTTTACACCCGGAATTACTCAGAAAACGTTATGACGTCAAGACGTGACTCATTAGTGACTTCGGAGCGTAGTTGCTCTAATCATTAGAGGATTTAATATTATTTTTCACTTTTGTAAAATATTAATGTCTTCTCACCTTGACAGCTTGCGTAATAATAACTTATAATATTACTTATTATAAACCAGTTGTTTCAATTGGCGTACCTCGAACCCACAACTCGTTCGCCAACAACGAAACCACCGAGATAAGGCTTATCATATAATAGTACAAAAACTTAAATTAATTTAAAGATAATTAAAAAAATAAATTTAGAGCTCAAATAGTCATAATTGTAACCATAGATTATATTCGTCAGCAAATGCGTTAATTAGCAATAAAACACACCAATTACGAAATAATAAATTGCTCATAAAATATAAAATTTATTAGGGAATTTCACTTTTTTATATGAAAAAAAATTAATGGAGGTAATTATTTTTTGTTTATTAATGCATTTTTTTCGTAATGACATGCCCCAATGGTAGGTAAGCCTATCAATCGGCATTCCAAAGAAATCGCCAAATGAAAGTTATATGCTTCGAGAATATTTCATATAAGAAGAGAAGGCTTTGATTTTGAAATACAAAAAAAAAAAAAAATCAAATACAGTCGTAACAATAAAATAATATTGGAGAATGTTATTAACGTTTTCCCTCGTCCCTAAAAAAATTTTATTTCCCTTACGAGATCTTTTTTATTTAAATATTGTTCGAAGATTCTTTAAAACCGACTTTGATGATCTCTACAAAAGTAAGTATTTTGACAAATGTATCGATTCCCTGAAAAACATTACTCGTAATAATTTTGCTTTGTTTTTATAAAATTAACCACAGGGCTGAACTTAAAAATAACTGCTTCCAAATGAACATATTTGAAAGATTTTAAATGCATCTGCAAAATATTTTCTTTGTAATGTATATTTTCATCCGTGTCAGTTTAGCAGAAGCACATGACAGTTCTCTACGAGAAGAGATGATATTTTGAGACCAAACGGCTTCTTTGCGAACTGCAGAAAGCTTAAGGTCACTCAAAGGAGCCGCCATGATCTAGTGGTGCCAACCTCCGGACGCAGTCGGATGCTCGCCGTCTTGCGGTGCGAAGGATTCTGGGTTAGAGTCCTGAGTAAGCTTGCAAGGGTTCAAATAACTCACAACACTTGTCGCCGTCACTGAATTCGTCAAAAAAAAAGACAGATCAACAATGTCACTAACTAAAGACATCCGGGTTCTGTTACTATCGGGGGTTCGAACCCAAAAATCTTTGCGAGTGGGAAATGTGGCGGACGTTACCGTGGGACAGCGGGTTTCTCAGCGAAGAGAGAAGGGAGAGTCCTCTATTCATCCCCTGACTTTCATTCCATGAACAATCCATTCTCAACTCATCAACCCCTCGTCCTCCCAGACCCGAAGTCCACGAGCTGTTAGAACCTATAGCGGGTCTCATGGTAAGTGTGCAGTGTGCATTGTAATGGGCATTTACAGTCTCTTTCCGACGCATGATTCCACCAACGCGCTGTGCTCTGTTGCCAGATATACGCACCATAGTACAAACATTTTAACACAATTTTTTAATTAAATTAAAAAAGTTACATGTATCTTAAACATTGTATTTTGCAAAATAAATTTTGAATGAAAATTTTTGATATAGGTCCTACGTTTTCTGGTTGCATTTAATTAATATCATAAGCTGATATTAGATTTTTATTTCTATGTAGATGTAACTGAAAGGTTCCATTTTTGTTTCAAACCATTTTTATTACAAATTATTTGTCATATAATATAAAAAATGTTGGCTCTCTTTGAGCATAATAAATAATTTAATGAAATTCATTGTCATCAATAGTGACCAACTGCTACAAATGGTTTCTCTGGTGAAATAATAATTTGTGTTTAGCATTTATTTCTCAATATGACTACAACTGCATTAATACTATCAATATACACTATTTTAGGCCAGAAAAATTAACACATAGTAAATTTTAATTTTTTTTTAACTTATTAGGCTATATAGTATCAATCTGGTGACAGTGGGCGTTATTTACCCTATACTGCAAACTAAAAGTGAGACACTGCTATAGTTCATTCATCCAGTGACGTCACTGAACTGCGAGGGTAGTCCGCGTGAGGTGACAGCTCCATCACACGCACGACACTAATCAACTCAGATAACCGTGTTGGAAGTGGAGGAACTGCGATCCTCCTATTCCTATCTGAGCGTGTTTTTGTGCGGCGATAAGCTTGCGCTGCCTGGATTGGAGAGGTTTTCCGGGTGATTAAACACCCGCCAAGTTTTCCGCGCGGATGACGTGAGATTACACTGCCGTGGCAAGCCGTACTGCTGGCCTTACTTATAATAGTAGAGGAGCCCGAGAAGCTAAATGGGGATTTGCTCGAGCGTCGTGGGGACCTCTTGGATTTTGAAGATTAGATGATAGAAAGAATAAAAGGGTATATCAATTTTTCTCTTTCAGCGGTGGGGGAAGCGTCTATAGGTTTTAAAAAAAGTAAAAATAATCCATCACATAGAAATACTTTAGCGTGTCAGATATTGATAGTTTAGGTAGCCCAACGTATCTCTGATATCATAAATATACTAATCTGCCGGTTTGCGTGGCGGGGGTGGCCATCCAGATGGGTAGAAAATTATATATATATATATATATATATATATATATATATATATATATATATATATATAAATGAAACCCGTTTTCCTTGGTCACGGCATCACGCGTGAACGGCTGGACCGATTTCACTAATTTTTTTTGTTGTGTTTGCTATGGTCAGGAGAAGGTTCTTATGAAATAAAAAATTAAGAAAATTGTGCGGAAAATTAGAAAATTTAAGAATAATGAATTCCTATTTCCCTTGGTCACGCCATCACGCGTAAATGACTGAACCGATTTCACTAATTCTTTTTTTGTTGTGTTTGTTATTGTCACGAGAAGGTTCTTATGAAAGAAAAAATTTAACGGAAAATTAGAAAATTTAAGAATACTGAACCACCATATATAAAATTATTTCCAAACTAACCCAACACTTTGTACAATATAAATATTTTTAGTATACTTTAAGTCGTCCATTTTATGGAAATACATTAAAACACTTAAATTGAGTATAAACATGAGAGTCGAATTGCAAGGAGACCAGTCTGGAGAACTTTTTTCCAAACAACTGCTCGATATTGGTAATGGTAATATTGCTGTTGATACATCATCTGGATACATTACATTCCCTACCAATTTTTGTAACTTTTGTGAATCAAAGACCGAACTCATGGAGATGGTTTTCCCAAACATTGCTCAAAATTACGTAAATTACGTTTGGTTAAGCGAACGTGTTATATTGGCTGCAAAAAATGTTGATGTGAACGAAATGAATTTTCTGATTCAAGAGAAAATAGCTGGCGAATTGAAGAATTACAAATCAGTTGATTCCGTTACTAATGAAGATGAAGTTGTCAATTATCCAACAGAATTTTTAAATTCGCTTGAATTACCCGGCTTACCACCTCATAATCTGCAATTAAAAATCGGATCAGTAATTATTATGTTACGGAACATAAACCAGCCACGTCTGTGTAATGGCACCCGGCTTGCGGTGAAGAAATTATTGAACAATGTCATCGAAGCCACAATTTTGAAAGGGAAGTACAAAGGCGAAGATGTTTTAATCCCACGCATCCCTATGATACCGAACGACATGCCATTCAGCTTTAAGCGTTTACAGTTTCCAGTGCGGCTTGCATTTGCAATGTCAATAAATAAATCGCAAGGGCAGTCGCTAAGTGTATGTGGCATCAACCTAGAAAATCCATGTTTTTCACATGGCCAATTATATGTCGCCTGTTCCCGTGTCGGAAAACCATCAACATTATTTATTTACGCGCCAGAACATAAAACTAAAAATATAGTTTATCAAAAAGCATTAGAGTAGAGAGAAGCAGTGAGGGGTACAGAGACTATTAGTTGATTTATAGAGCGCGCGTGGTATTGAGCTCATTGTTTACTTAAAAATGCCAAGTTGTTCAATAGCAATTTGTAAAAACATTAGTGGAATTATTGAATCCTATGGAATAAACACTATTTTGACAATATATATATTGTTTTTTATTTAATTAAATTAGTAAGGTCCTTTTCAGTTATAGTGATACCAAGGAATTATGGATTCATTTTTATATGGATGATATTATAGATTCCAGTTCAAATTGAATAGGTACTCATACCTAAGATAGGTCAGCTATACAAAATAAAGTAGTGCATCATTGCTACGCTAAGGCGGTACGAAGTTCGCCGGGTCAGCTAGTATATATATATATATATATATATATATATATATATATATATATTCAAGTGCGTCAGATATTCAGAGAGGATGTTAAGTGAACCCTAAAAATGCTCCCATACAAAAGACTGACGATTCGGAAGTGACGCAAACTCGTAGCGAATTTTTGAAAATGCAAAAAAAAAAAATCACCATATTGAAATACTCCAGCGTGTCAGATTTTTATTCAGACGGTTCAGCTTGATGTCTCAGTCGTGTTAGCCTAAAATCTGACGAATATTTGGAGGGAAGTTCTTAATCTAACGGCTAGGAAAAAAACAACATTTTTTAAGAATTTTTGTTTTCAATAACCATTAAATGTGACAAATAAAAGCACGACATATTAAGTAGATATTTATAAATATAATTTATTCAGAAAAAAATTTAAATAAAATATAATTGTTGAATATTTTTTTTCCAATCTTCTTTGTCATCCGAGGAATTATCGTCGTACTAAAAATCTACTGATTCAATTGGGTCGTCGATATTAACTGCGGTTTACATATTTGTAACAATAAATCGTTATAACACTTAAGAATACTTTATTTATTCCATGAAAAGAGGGTTATTAAAGCATTGAAAAGAAATATACCTAAATCAGAAGTATCTCCTAGAATAACTGGTGTTATGACAACATCTTCAAAGGCTTCTGGTAGGTGATTACTAACGAACGAGGTGCGAAAGAGTCAGAGATAGGGAAGAAGTGAAAGTGAAAGAGAGGCATGGAGTGGGGAATACATGTTTTACTCCAGCTGCACGCACAAAATTTTTTAAACGATTTTTGTTACTTGGGCTTGTGGAAATTGGCAGATTATATTTTTCTCATTTTTAATTATGTCCTTCAAAATAAAAAAAAATCAACGACGCTCGAGAATGTCAAGACGACTTTTTTTTTTAAGTTTGTAACCCTCCTACTTCCTTACGTTACGCTCAAATCGTCAGATTATTGAAATGCATACTTTTCAGCTAGTAATCAACCCACCTTACTTTAATATGACGTGCTTGAGTATTTCTGACGGTCGATTTTTGTTTTACTATTCTGATGGGTTGCCGTAGACGCACGTTCCTATATAAAGGGCTTATATATGGTACAGGTACACAACAAAATGCAAGGTATACTCCCTTATGTTCATCTGCCGCTCTCGAGTAAATCCCCTATTGGGCTCCCCTACTATGAGCAACAGGCATGTCTACCAGAGCTGGCTTCAGGGGCCCGCCTAGTCAGGCGTGTATTCGTGTTGGTGAGGCGGGATGCTAGGTGCGGCGCTCGCTGGTGCTTCTAGCGCGGTGTCTCCTCTGAGCTGGCGCGCAGTCTTCTCGTCGTGCACACGGCAACTATGAGATCTGAGCAGTAACCATTACATGATATGGCGGGGAAATGAGAATAAAGGTGTAACGCAAGTCTCTTGTGTGCTTTAAGATTCTGTACCGGGAGTTTCATACATAGAATTTATTATGAGAAATTTTTTTAGTCGTATTTACTCTCCTAAAAATACAATTAAAAAACGAAATCCGGAACCGAACTACAAATCCGCTTTCAGGTTGTTTCTAAATGCTCTTCGCAAAAGGATCCCACTCGGATACCGTGAGAAGTTTTTTTTTCTTCTGAAACTATTCCCATCGTATGTGAGCCCAAGCAGGCGGGGTCATTAAAGAATGGATAAGTGAGAATGAATGAAAGCTCGAATTCTCAAAAACGTCGAGGTCATTAAAAACAATAAAGGGTGATAAGCCATGATGGGGGTTGACGAAATTCACGAGTCGGAGAAACGGAAGTTATCACGGGAGCACGCGCGGGCTGTCGGCAACGTCCGCCACGTATTCACCTCGTTACGAGGAACAAGATTAGGTTTGTGTGTGTTTCACCGGGCTCAATGATGACCCTGATTTTATGCTACTATTTTTCTACTATTATAAAATATATCTTTGGAAACCAGTTGCCAAGAAATAATTAGTAATACTACAAGAAATATATGTTTTTTTTTTAATATTTGAAATACGTTTTTCGACATAATACTGAGTATTTCTAATGAAAATTTGCGCATAATTTTATACTTGAATTCGTGTTTTATTCAAGCATTTTTTTCCAAACCATGGAAAAGATAATAGAATATTAAATAATTGGACTTTATTTTGTTTCATTATGCCTATTAATGTGAGTAGATAATACTGGAAAGCTATTCAGTCAACGGTTCACAAATAAAAATATTTCAGGGTAAGATACCGAACCCAATATTACTGCGAACACCATTTTGCAGTGATACAGTTGTTTTGATATAAATGTACCAATTTATATATATATTTTTTTTTTACGTGAATATTTCTGATCAATATACACACACACACACACACACACACACACACACACACATATATATATATATATATATATATATATATATAGTGTGAGCTAATTAGGAGGTGGATTAGACCGGTGATGACCAATATCCTGCCCGCTACATCGTTTGGTACGGTCCGCCAAAATATTCTTTGAACACAGAAGTATTATCAGGTAAACTGTCGTGTATCAGCAGCCTTTTCTTTGCGTGCTTGTAAAATAAGTTGTTAGCAAACATTGTCATGAATCCTTGATATTCTCTTAGGAACATTGAAAAATATGTTTATATAAAAATTATTTTAATACTTAATATGAAAGAATTATTTTTGATTCTTCATTACACACCACAAATTGTACAAAAAACACTCATTAAAAAATTGTAAAGGAGTCTTTAAGTACTCGCCACTGATGTTTAAACATCTTACCTCGGTGACGTGCAAATTCATGTGTTCTCATGTTGCAAATACATTTATAATACGAAACTCAGACACTAACACGAAATTCAATACAGAATTATTTTAAATAAAATTTGATCGTAACAAACCTATAGGCAAATTGTATTTTTGACTTAACCTATTTCATAACGAGAATCACACGTTGTTTCCGCATCCGCCGCAAGAATTTTTTGCCGCAAAAGCTACGGCAACTATCGAATCATTCTATTTTTAAACCAAAATTTTAAATATATATTGAAACGGCCCCGATAAAAGCAAAATAGAATGGAAAAGATTGTAACTTATTTTTTAAAACGAATTTTACTAAAATACTATCCAAATTGTTAAATTTCATTAAACAGTTAATTCTATATATTTTCTCTTTGGCTTTGTGAATTTTATTCACGTATTCTGCCACATATGACAGTACCGTGGTTACAAATTTCCATTCCGTGTGACTTCTGTTCCATTCAAAAATTTACTCCTACGAAATGCCGCATACCGAGATCTAAAATATTTACTTATCAAAAAATTGAAGAAATTAAATACTACTTAATATTGTCTGGTCCTTATTATTTTCAAAAATATTATCTGGCCCTCGACATGAATAAAGTTGGCCGCTGTTGACCTAGACGATAAATATTTAACTGACTTGCATTTGAAATACTATGTGTTTGGCCAGTGTGACTCCTCACAACCTGGCTAGTAGCCAATAGTCTTGCCCAATGTAAGTAAGGCCGTAACATATGTTCTAAAATGCGTCTTTTTTGCAACTATTTTTTAAAGCCAATTTCAAATGGTTAAAGAAATGTACATTTGTAAATCTATAATAAAACCAGGAGAATATAAAATATTAACTTTGTATTTTAAATACATTTTAATTCAACAAAACCACTTTTAAGTAGGCAAGTCAAAACGATACCATTTACATTATTTAGTACTTAATTTATGTTACGTATAATATTCATTGTGATCACTATGTTTCTCTATTACTCTCTGGTTATATATCCTTTCTATCTATCTTTACTAATATTATAAAGCTGAAGAGTTTGTTTGTATGTTTGTTTGTTTGTTTGAACGCGCTAATCTTAGGAACCACTGGTCCGATTAGAAAAATTATTTCAGTGTTGGATAGAACATTTATCGAGGAAGGCTATAAGCTATATTATATTATCAATAACATTAGGTATCCTTACTAAAAGTCCAATAAGGTAACCCAAGGTGTAAAAAAATGACCTGAAAAAATCCTTACACGGCGTGCGCTGCGAAACCCATTGATTATAGAACAAAACAATGTACTACCACTTTGCAGAACATATAATTGTCTTCAAAAAATATCGCGTAACCATATGTCTAACTATTGTAGTTATCTCACTGTGCCGAATCAGTGCTACTTTAGGCACGATTTTTTTTATTTTCTTAGTTTTACAAAATTTTAAATTTTTTTATAACTTCAATTTTCCTCCTTCACCCGCTGCTTTCGCCCCCATCCAAACTTGTTCGGTCGAGTGTACCGGCAGGTTAGCTTGTTGAGCAGTATAGTGCTCTCACCGCCGTTTCCCACCAAATTTGCTGGGTCTAGCCGACTACAGGACTATCATCAGCAACGGTATCCACTGGCCGTCGCGTTTCGTCACGAGTTTAGCGCTACGCGTGACGAAAGTAGCCGCCCTAAGCTTCCCATGGTCACCCCCACCCCTTCTCGGAGGTGTGCTGAAGTTTGCGGTATCTAACACGTTTTGGTGTCCTTTTTTCAAGCTCCGCCGCACGTCCCGACGTCTGGCCGGCGAATTCTCCCAGGGCAGGTCATTCACCGGACATACCCCCCACCCCATCCTGGTCCACAGCGGTAATCGGCCAGCCGCAGCAACGACCCCTCTCAAGGCCAAAATCCCCCCCCCCCCCACTTGCAAAATGGCGGCCATCAAGTGCCGCGATGGTCTCTGCGAGTTTCCGACCTGCATGCCCACACCATCTATCGGCGAAAGGACGAACCAGCTGAGAGCGAGAGCACACTACTGACCACCCTATCCCCTCCAGGAGAAACAGTCGACCTCACACTCAGTCGATAGGTCGCTGGAGCCCTTTTTTTTTTTTTTTTTTTTTTTTCGGAGCCCTTCGGAGCACTTCGGGTTTCCCGATCCCCTCCTCCAGAGGAACAGACGACCGGACTAAAGTTTAAGTTAGCGTCCCGGCGCCATTTTCAGGGATTTTGAGGGCAGCTCTCGTCCAGCGCGCATCTTTGCAACAGGTCGCAGTAACGACCAGCAGCTATCGTGATCCGCTTTCGGCAATAATGTAGTTGCTTCTGAGCCAGGCCATGTCGCCTAGATTTTTTTTAGTTTTTCTTAATAGCTGCCCAAATAGCTAAGTTTAACTTTAGTTTTTTTTTTTGGTTTTCGCCATAACTATTTCTTCTATGGCTACCGCGAGCTCCCGTGCCGCGCATCCCCGGATCACCCCCAGGGACAGCCACTACCTACTTCACCCTGCCAGCTAAGGTAAGCTGCACTTCGTCCCACACAAACCTGTTAGGTTGCCTTTTTTTTGGGCTTAACTTCGCCCGTCATAAACTGCCTGCTAACCAAGCTAATCCAGGTGGATTATTGGTTACAGGCAGGGTTCCAGAATCCCAGAGGGTTCCAGAATCCCAGAGTACTTCAAGGACCCCAGACCAGTTCAAGATGGCGGCCCAGTTCCGGCGCCACATTTTGCACCTCAACATGTAACTCGTGAGCCTCTATAACGGAGTCTCCCTCCATCTTTCGGCACCCCTCAAAAAGAAGTGAAGAACAGTTTATAACTCCGCCAGTTTTAGGATGTTTTCCATATTATTATAAAATATTGTATTTTAAACACATATATTTGTTTTATGAGCCTGCGAGCTCAATGTTCCTAAACAGTTGAACTTAGCATAGTATGAAATGGTGTCCCCCCCCGGCCCCTCTTTCTTCTTTTTTTATTCGTTAGTTACTCAATGTAATGTATCAAAAATAAGAATCTGACATTGTTAGCAGTTTTGTTTGTAATGGCTGTAATGCCGTAAGATATTTTATAATGTAAGAAACCTATCAATGAAAAGATACTAAACTACTAATCAACAGTAAAAGCCTCTAATAAAACCAAACCATACGAGTGTTTTCATTTGCTGCTACTTGAAACCACAATCCACGTAACCTTTCCTACTGTCAGGGAGGTTAATTTTAAATTGTGTTTGTAAGTGGGCTGTGCCCCTCTGGCAAGTTCTTTTAGATAATTAGCCTGACGCTTCCACCGGACATTTATTATCAATAATTATGGTTTTGTTTTGAGCACAGCACCACGGTTACAAATTGGTAGCAGTTAGCATGGTTACGGTTACAATGTGGTAGCAGTTTGTGTGATATTGTTACTCTTAAATTGTTAACTGTATTTTGGTTTGATTTATGAGAATGCTTTAAATTTATTTGGTATAAATATTTTTTTTGTTTGTCACTAAGATTTTCTATATATAGTATTATTGTAAGTCCTAAAACTGGCACCCAATCTGATTCACCCAAAGTGAGTTAAATTAAAATTCTCTCGTATTTTACGTCCCGCTGTGACTGTGTTTGCGCGCGGTGAGACACCGCGCGGCCCCGTCCTTCAGGCAGCGTGCTTTATCAGCGCGCGTGTCATTCTCCCTGTCATTCTCTTCACCCCTCCCCTACACGCCTCACCGGCTGGAGGAGACAAGGTCATGTCGTTGCCCCCGTGTCCGGCAGCGAAACAATGCGTTGCGGACTAGTTTGTTCCTCACGGCCGACAGTGCACTAAGTTTGTCTAAATTCCTCCCTTTATCTGTGTTTTTTTATAACACATCCGCCTGTAAACCAGGCCATCTTTGTAAAAAAAAAACTCATCATAGAAGTCCTTTCGGACATCGTGGTATTTTTTTGTTTTGTCTCTCGGCGCCTTGCGCGCGCCGACATGTTATCTCTTCACCACATGGCAGGGCCGCCAACCGCGCGGAACTCTTCTCTACTCCACCCACGTAACACTTAATTTGTAAACAAACTACCCATGCTTTGTATGTCCTAATAATATAATTTTTATGTCACAAAACAAGCACTATAAATAATACTGCATTAAATATAGCAGCAAAGTATTTTCTTAATCTAGGGAAACGTAAATTATAACATAATATGTTTATATAACTTAAAATAATATTAACAATACAAATAATATGATAATATAAACCTTTTGTTTTAGCTAATGTTAAGAAACTTCCATTGTTTACTATTTCTAAGTATCTTAAAATTAACGATTAAGTATTTTAATATTACATAAAATAAATGTATAAAGGGTCCATTCATTACGTAATATAAAATAAGAATATGCTCATAAGTAATTTTAACAAGTACTCTAACCCTATTGCATCGTTCACCAGCAACGTGAATATACGTCGACGTACCATTTCATTGTGTCACCATACACACCCATGTGCCTAGCTTTTGTTTAGATTTATTTCGTGATCACCCAAAGAGAGGTGCAATCACTCATGCCTTTAAGGAAAGGGCCTGAATTAAATTGTTTATATACACGGGTTGAATCCCCAATACCTTTTACGCTAGCCATGAGGTGAGGAATTTATTGTAAGATAGAGTACTATACCTTTTTTAACGTCGAGTTTTCTATGAGAAATTTACCAATTAATCTAAGAATGCAAGGTAAAGGATAAATAATATTTTTGTAATTATGAATTTTGAGTAAACAATTTATTAACTTTTATATTTTTTTTGGATCGGTGTTCATTTCCTTTATAAGGTGGTGTACAGCTATGTAATTTTAAACATCTAAATTTTTTTCATTATCCATTTTTCATCCAAATTTGTTGATCTTTCGGGTTTCAAACCCGAACTAACTCAGGGGTGAAATTCCCTCGTAGGTCTCTCTGCTTCAGCCTGATGGTCTGATCAACCGTCAGAGCTTGAACATATTGAGCCTGTGTGAGTTAAGAAATGTAGGTATCCGGGACCGAGGTGTACTTCGCCTTTTAAGCAAGTCATAAATTCATATCATTCGTCTGATCCATCGTCAGATTGTGCAGAGCTATGACTCAATGCCTTCGACTTCTTATGGACAGCGAAACAATTATGTACAGGGGTTATATTCCCAAATTTAGTTTGTAAGTTACGGGTTACCATACCCATTTACAGGGGTTACAATCCCCATTAGTCACTGAGTGCTCAAGGACGCATTTCCCTTGTTTCGGCCTCAGTGCTTTTCGGCCTCCCTCACAGAGCCCATTTTGTGTTCCTACACGATATCCAATATCTGAGATCAACAGGATGAATTTCATTTCATTAATATAGCAAAGACATAAATAGTTGTAAGCATACAGGTACTTTAAATTTAAGCTTTGAATTTAATATTTTTTTATTTATTAAATGATTTTAAGGATTTATTTTAAATAATTCAAATCAAGTTTAAATGGACTCTATTTAATTATTAATCTTGTCTTGGACTTATAAAGTGTTACAGTCAAAGGTCATGGAATTAATTCTGCTTTATTACAAGTAGTAGGGCAACAGGCATTTTTTTCTTTTTTTCTTTTTGCTCAATAATAATAATATAATCAATCATATTAAAATACGTATTCCCCAGAAATTAAGCAGCTACGAGGGGACTAGTCTCATTTTAATATTTAAGGTAATCACCAAGAAGGGTGAAATACTTTCAACCCCCGAGAGGTCCACTTAATTAATTTGGGTATGTTTGAGCATCCCATTTCTAGGCTAGCACAAGCTAGGTAACTTAAGATATTTTAATTTTTAATTTTTACATACGTAAGTTCAGTCTTTAATAAGCTACTTGACGTAAATAGTTTTAATTTTTTTTACTCAGAAATACCTCTCTGATATTTTTTGAATCTTCATGAATCTTGTTCCACGATTTCATATATTTAATTTCTGATTACGTTCCTTTTTTAATAACCATAATTCGTAAAGTAAGCAAGAATAATGTTTGTAGTGTTTTTTGTACTGATTTAGCGTTAATACTTGTACATGTTTATTTCTTTATTTTCACTTGCACGTAAATGTGATGTACAGTGACGTACATAGAGTCTGAGCACTGAAGCTGTCACATCTAGCCATTTTTCTTTTTTCTTTTGCATTCTACCCCAAAGTTGGATTTCTTTTACATCGTTATCGATGAGATTGTTTATTTAAGTAAGAGCGACGTGACTTCCAGACGGCAAACTGGTTTCTTTTATGTGTTTTTCTAAAATAGGAGCTAGGTCAAGCTAGCCAACGAGCGGCGCAAAAGTTAGGGTCCTCTGAGCCAACGAGCCATGACCAAGGTCCTCTGAGTGAAATATCTCATGACCATTTTCGAGTGTTCTTTGGGTTACATTCCCACCACTCATCTTTGGACGGCCTATGTTCAAACCCCCTCTCAGGCAGTGCGAAGTCTATCAGCAGTCATGGAAGATCTAACCGCTCCATTATAATTTATCCCTTTTTGATTTATAATTGTTGGTTTATTGCATTTTACATTTTTTTAAATAATTTAAATTTCAGTGCGAAGAGTCGTTAATTTATCGTTTTGTTTCCAGAATACATTTAAATAATAAATATTAGTTAATAATAATAAACATCTGAGTGGTATGCGCTGAAATTTCTTAATTTATCGAATATTTAATATTTTTAAATTCATTCTCTCCTACGGATTGTTGATCTGTTGGGGTTTTCATCCCCAATCATTTAAAATTCCGCTAAGGGAATACCACCCATAGGCCCTGTGTCACTCTGGGACTGAGGTTCTGTTTCGCCTTCGGGCAAGCAGCAAATTTGACTGTCTTCTCCATCGCCTGACTGTGCAGGGCTAAGTCCCAATGCCTTCGGCTTCTTATGGAAAGACTACAGGGGTTTACATTCCCACTTTCATTATTTTCAGGGGTACACAAATCCCCACCTTCATAACTGGCACCCGACGGACCAAGTTCCGGTTCCGGCCCAGTGTTTTCGGCCCGCCTCACAGCGCCCATGTTTAGAGTTTTTGTCACGTGACACCATTCCCAACATCTGAGATCAACTTTCCTCATGACTTCATTCACCGTTAAGGGTAATTAAATTAATTATAATACACCTTCGAATTGACCGTAAAATTATTTTTTGTAAGTAGTAGGATACAGGCGAACCTGGTACTAGTTTTACTAATAAGTGTAGGTTTATTTTTTTATTTTCCCTATATGCTCCGCATTTAAGCGGGGGAGTATGTGCCGAATCAGTGCTACTTTAGGCACGATTTTTTTTATTTTCTTAGTTTTACAAAATTTTAAATTTTTTTATAACTTCAATTTTCCTCCTTCACCCGCTGCTTTCGCCCCCATCCAAACTTGTTCGGTCGAGTGTACCGGCAGGTTAGCTTGTTGAGCAGTATAGTGCTCTCACCGCCGTTTCCCACCAAATTTGCTGGGTCTAGCCGACTACAGGACTATCATCAGCAACGGTATCCACTGGCCGTCGCGTTTCGTCACGAGTTTAGCGCTACGCGTGACGAAAGTAGCCGCCCTAAGCTTCCCATGGTCACCCCCACCCCTTCTCGGAGGTGTGCTGAAGTTTGCGGTATCTAACACGTTTTGGTGTCCTTTTTTCAAGCTCCGCCGCACGTCCCGACGTCTGGCCGGCGAATTCTCCCAGGGCAGGTCATTCACCGGACATACCCCCCACCCCATCCTGGTCCACAGCGGTAATCGGCCAGCCGCAGCAACGACCCCTCTCAAGGCCAAAATCCCCCCCCCCCCCCCCACTTGCAAAATGGCGGCCATCAAGTGCCGCGATGGTCTCTGCGAGTTTCCGACCTGCATGCCCACACCATCTATCGGCGAAAGGACGAACCAGCTGAGAGCGAGAGCACACTACTGACCACCCTATCCCCTCCAGGAGAAACAGTCGACCTCACACTCAGTCTTTAGGTCGCTGGAGCCCTTTTTTTTTTTTTTTTTTTTTTTCGGAGCCCTTCGGAGCACTTCGGGTTTCCCGATCCCCTCCTCCAGAGGAACAGACGACCGGACTAAAGTTTAAGTTAGCGTCCCGGCGCCATTTTCAGGGATTTTGAGGGCAGCTCTCGTCCAGCGCGCATCTTTGCAACAGGTCGCAGTAACGACCAGCAGCTATCGTGATCCGCTTTCGGCAATAATGTAGTTGCTTCTGAGCCAGGCCATGTCGCCTAGATTTTTTTTAGTTTTTCTTAATAGCTGCCCAAATAGCTAAGTTTAACTTTAGTTTTTTTTTTTGGTTTTCGCCATAACTATTTCTTCTATGGCTACCGCGAGCTCCCGTGCCGCGCATCCCCGGATCACCCCCAGGGACAGCCACTACCTACTTCACCCTGCCAGCTAAGGTAAGCTGCACTTCGTCCCACACAAACCTGTTAGGTTGCCTTTTTTTTGGGCTTAACTTCGCCCGTCATAAACTGCCTGCTAACCAAGCTAATCCAGGTGGATTATTGGTTACAGGCAGGGTTCCAGAATCCCAGAGGGTTCCAGAATCCCAGAGTACTTCAAGGACCCCAGACCAGTTCAAGATGGCGGCCCAGTTCCGGCGCCACATTTTGCACCTCAACATGTAACTCGTGAGCCTCTATAACGGAGTCTCCCTCCATCTTTCGGCACCCCTCAAAAAGAAGTGAAGAACAGTTTATAACTCCGCCAGTTTTAGGATGTTTTCCATATTATTATAAAATATTGTATTTTAAACACATATATTTGTTTTATGAGCCTGCGAGCTCAATGTTCCTAAACAGTTGAACTTAGCATAGTATGAAATGGTGTCCCCCCCCGGCCCCTCTTTCTTCTTTTTTTATTCGTTAGTTACTCAATGTAATGTATCAAAAATAAGAATCTGACATTGTTAGCAGTTTTGTTTGTAATGGCTGTAATGCCGTAAGATATTTTATAATGTAAGAAACCTATCAATGAAAAGATACTAAACTACTAATCAACAGTAAAAGCCTCTAATAAAACCAAACCATACGAGTGTTTTCATTTGCTGCTACTTGAAACCACAATCCACGTAACCTTTCCTACTGTCAGGGAGGTTAATTTTAAATTGTGTTTGTAAGTGGGCTGTGCCCCTCTGGCAAGTTCTTTTAGATAATTAGCCTGACGCTTCCACCGGACATTTATTATCAATAATTATGGTTTTGTTTTGAGCACAGCACCACGGTTACATCACAATTAGTATTTTCTTTTATTTTTTTAAATAATTAAAATTCCGTCGCTTCAAAAACTCTTTATTGTGTACCTTGGTATTAATCATTATCAATATAAATTACTGCATATTCAAGACGAATTCAATACCTTTCTAGAACTTTTTGAATTATTCAATTCGGACGTTTAATTCAAAAGATATCGCGATATTCAAAATGTAAGTATTAGTGTTGTAGCCAAATAAGTATTATGTATTGCACGCGCATGTATGATGTGGTGGGCGGTCATGAGGGGCGAGGGGGCGGTAGCCTCTGCGATATATGTATATAATATGATAATATTATATATATAAATTTTATTAGTTTTCATTTTCTGACAGGCAGAATTGTTCACATGGTGTTTATTTGTTTTTTGATAAATAATGTGTGCCAGATAAGTGATGATATTGGGTCAGGAAGATAATACATATAGGACAAAGATGAGTCGTGGAATTGGCTGGAGTAGGAGTGTAAAACCCTGCTTTTGATCTCAATTTAGGTGTCTAGTTTGGTTGATTGAAAAATTTGTGGTGTTGACTCATTGGTAGGGACAAAATTATATGGTGAATTGTGATTAACCGAAATAACACCAAAAAGCAAAGTTAATACACCAAGTGGACCGTTCAACCGATCGCCACGGGTAAACAGAAAAGCATATGTCATAGACATACGAACAGTATATTGCGTGTCATTTTGCCTATGCCCACCACACTGTCATATGGCGCTACCCATTTGGCTTTAACTCGCGGACAATATATCGCCCTGTGTTCAGCCCGGGCGACGCCGGGGATTGCAGCTAGTCTTTATTATATATATATATATATATATATATATATATATATATATATATATATCGGCTCGCACGCCACCATTATTATTCGGACCAAGAAAAGAGAAACTGACATAAAATACTTACTGGTAATTATCCGAGACTACTCGCACGTTCCTTAATTTTTATTTTACGGGTTAGTTTTATCGAAATCTCACCTTAACAGTGACCTTCCTCGTGTTTTAAAGATGTAAGTAGTTGGAGTATACAATCTTTTCCATGTAAATACTTGGAGTCAAAATTAAAACTACCTATAACTTCCCCGCTCCACCATTCACAATTTCCTTTTGCATTGCAATACAATTTTGGACTATGATAAAGTTTAACCCTAATTTCTTGCAGAGGTTTGGTTATATGTTATTTAAGCAATATTCATTACATGATGACATCTTTACGATTCTTCCTGGCAAGTTGCTTTCAAACCGATAAACAAATTTATAGCATATTAGCCTTTATATATCTACGATTTGTTTTGCTACCCAATTGCTAACCAGTTGACTTCAACTTCAGAAGAGAAAACCACTCCATAGACTAATTAAGATACCGAACCCAGTATTACTGCGAACACCATTTTGCAGTGATACAGTTGTTTTCATATAAATGTACCAATTTATATATATATATGTATAGTTTTACGTGAATATTTCTGATCAATTTACACACACACACACATATATATAGTGTGAGCTAATTAGGAGGTGGATTAGACCGATAATGACCAATATCCTGCCCGCTACATCGTTTGGTACGGTCCGCCAAAATATTCGTTGAACACAGACGTATTATCAGGTAAACTGTCGTGTATCAGCAGCCTTTTATTTGCGTGCTTGTAAAATAAGTTGTTAGCAAACATTGTCATGAATCCTTGATATTCTCTTAGGAATATATATACGAATATAAAGTTTCTTTCAAAGACGTTTTAAATCTTATATCATATTTGGTTGAGTTGATTACTGCATAGAGTGAGCTCCATAGTCCGTCCATTAGCGATATCGATAGCTCGCCGATTGCATGCAACGCGCACGCTCTGTCTCGTGCCGAGTAAACTACATTTAACAGCCCGCATTCTTTCGGGGTTAGACTGTACTACGACGATGGAATGGGGAGATTTCACCAAGAATGATTAAATTATGCTTTAAGGTTTTGTTTTGTCGAAATCTCACCTAGACAGTGACCTCGCCATTGTTTCGAAGGTAAAATGTGCAAAGTTTCAACTCAATCGGATGAACGATGCGTAAGCATATAGATGACGAACACGCAAACATTAATTTTTATATATAAGATTGTAATTTTTTAGATGCCTTGTCAACATGTTGTCACAAGCTAGCATACTTACTACCAATAACATTGTGCTATTTTTCTTGCATGTGGAAGTAGCTTCAACAATGACATATGCGCCAACTAAACTTCCTCTGAAAGCACCAGGATTTTCGAGTAAATTTAATTTTTGATTTTTTTTTTTTTTTACTTTCCGATTAGAATACACATTACTTTGTGCATTATAGTTTTGAGATGTTCGATTAAATATACTTCTTTAAACTTCATCACGTCAATATATATTTTCTCGATACACGGGATGTCGTGTAATGCGTTTCTAGAAAAACAAGATTATGTTTAGAGTGCTTCATGATATACCAACCTTTGAAAGACCGGGAAGTAGTCGACAGAATCAGAGATAAACGTATTTGGGACAATAACAAAGTTTAAAATGCGGATGTCACACACATGAAAGGAGAGTAAAAAAAAGAGTTTACCAAAACATTAAACTTTATTTTATTTCTACTATTCACTTTCACGTACCGCATAATTGTCCTTTTAAAAATGGGTAGCAGATATTATTTACATTATTAAACCCATGTCTGGCAGTGTATATTGATTAAAATCGTTTGCTTAAAATACAAAAAACTGGCATGAATATTATATAAAAGAATATTTATCTAAAACAATAACATAATCACGTGTGGTGGGACATACCTTCATCATGTTACCATTATGAAACCACACTTATTTTAATAAAATTAAGTAAAACTGTAAAAAAATCGTTGATATGCAGTAATTATTAATGATAGAAAAATAACCTAAATTGTAATTTTATTTTTACAAAAAAATTACGAGTTTAATGGAAACAGTAAACCTGAAATAGATCTAAGTGCCCTGTCTTCAAATACACTTATGTGTATTTTAATGCACACATTGGTTATTGGTGGATTCCATCTAAAATTTAAATATAATTCTCATCCCGCCACAACAATATATATTGTATAAAAAGTGATTTGTAACAACCTACACAAGACCGAAGTATGCAGTCAACCTAAAATGATTTTCCTATTATAGTTTTTAAAAACAACTATCAACATTTATAACTATATTTTGCAATGGCGAAGAAAATGGGTTTCATTTGGCGCAGCACGAACGAGAAGGTGACTGTGTAATAATTGATTCACACTTACAACTTACATGGTATATAGCGTAAATTTGCATTTATTTTATGTAAGTTTTATGTTCTAGGACAGTAATGTCTATATAAGTAGAAGTCACTTGTTTAAAGGAGAACAAAACAGCTTAATGGTTATATAGAATAAGTCAGAACTCAACCGACGGTCTTCGGCTGCAGGTTAATCACGGAAAAGAAAAATGAAAACATACGAATGGACTTAAATTCCAAATTGCTTCTCAAGGCTGGAAAACGCCTTTGAGGTTGCAGCTGAACAGCTTTCTTTCTTGCAAGTAACAGAGAGAGTACTTCAGATATGGCACTGAGACTGAGGGTCTGGATGATATAGCATCAAAGTTCTAAAACCACCACAAAATTGTCACTGTAGTAAAACAATTGGGAATAACACCTTTATTTTCCATTTATCTTTTCTGCCATGTTATGGCCCCCAATTATTTCAGACAAGTCATTTTATAACATAGTCACGTTTTTGCAGTGGTTGTATAAATTGGTTAAAATTACACGCTTAGTATTTTAAAGTAAAGTGCAGAAGGAGCTTGATTTATTCCAAGTTGATTGTGTCAGTGATTGCATTGTGATTCTGACTGAGTGTAATATTTACTGAAAACGTTTTTGTTTCATTTACTTTCACAATGAAGGACAATAAATAGTATTAATTTCTGTTAATTATTTTACTTACATTATAAATTCGAAATTAATTCCGTTTCAAAAACCCGACACTAAGATACTGTAAAATCATGTTTTATGTGTTGGTAGTAAACTATGTAGTGTTATAAACTTTGTCTAATTTTTGAACCTGTAAACGTTTAACCTTCAAAAATTGTATGAAAATGACACGTACTTGGAGCATGATTTTATTTTAAATTTATTTTAAATTTTATTTTGACTTCTCGTCTCGTTGAGAACGAGGTCATAAGCGATGTCGTTGGGATCTTTACGAGGGCATTAGACCCGTGAGTGAAACTGGGGGAAGGAATCGCCCAAGGACTACACACAGAAAACAATTTTCTGTAGTTTAACAAAATGATTCCTATGGAAATAAGTAGCCAAGAAGTAGTTTGTAATACAAAATAGTAAAACGCGTAGCTATAATTATTTTTTCATATATGAAATCCGTTTTTCGAGATAATACTGAGTATTTCTTGCAAAAATTTGCGCATTATTTTATATTTTAATTAATGTTTCATTTAAGCAAAATGGTTTTGAACTATTGAAAAGAAATTCAAAAATTTAATCATTGGACTTTATTTGTTTTATTAGCTTATTAATGTGCTCAGTTAAAATTGGAAAGCTATTCAGGAAACGATTTACTTTAACTATTGGTGGTACTGGGACAACACAAAGTATAAATGCCCGGGTAAGAATAAGAACCCAGTATTACTACGATCACTATTTTGTAGCGATACAGTTGTTTTCATGCACAAGTACAGATTAACAAATATTTATAATTTTACATGAATATTTTTTGTTTTATTTGCAAAATTAAAAAGTACAATGAGGAGCCATCGCATGTATCTGGTGCGACTACAGGTAACCTAGAGAAACAGATAGAGATGACCGGACGCGGGTTCTCTAGAGTGCGAGTCCAAGATGCTGCTGTAGCCCCACCTTTTTCGTGTTTTCTGGCGTGTAACATCTTAGCTCTCGGTACACGGCATTTGGTAGGGGTAATTTCGTAGATGGTATGGAGGTGGCATGGAACGGTAATGTGTAACCACGGTGCTACCATCTGTGGCAGATGGTGCGAACCAAAGTTCACAAAGCCAAAGTAAAACTTTATAGGATTAACTATTCACTGAATTTTAAAAAGATGGGCAGTATTTTCATAAAACACCTTGTCGAAAACCAGTTTTAAAACCGATGCTCAGTATGTTTTAATTTTTTTTCGTTTTTATTGGAGCCGTTTTATTATATCGTTTAACATTTCGGTCTTTTAATCAAATGATTCGATAGTCAACGTAACTGTTAGGGCAACTAATTATAGCGTTGGTTGAGGAAACTACGTGTGATTCGCTTCCAGAAATGTAATTGAAAACACAATTTGTTTAAATATATCACGCTCAGCATCATTTTAAATAATTCTATGTTAAATTTCGTGTTATATTTTCGTTTTATGTGTATTTGCAATTAATTTACTTGTTACCAAAGTTAGATGTTAAACTTCTCTTATGAGTACTAAAAGAATCTATCACTTTTTTTGTTTAAATTTTTGTAGTAAATAATTGAATAACCTGTAAATTTACCAAGTTATCCATAAGGTTTAAAAGATAACATGTTATTTGTATATAATAATTATAATGTCCTGGCCCTGGAGTTGAGGTGTGGATTATAGTTGGGGTCAATTACCGACCATCATGACGTCAAGTCTGCCATCTTGGTGTCAAATTTTCTTTAAAATTCCTCAATAATCTCTCCATTTCAAGGGAAAAATAATTTTGGCTTGTGATACAACTCTATCCTCCCTGAAAAAAGGAAGAGTTCACAAGCTAATAGAAGTGGTTTTGTATTTTTTTTAAATATAATTTGTTTGTTATTCACTGAGCTTGATTTAGCAAGACATACCTTGGTCTTCTCCGTGTGCTCCTGATTATTCTTGTCAATATTTTATTGGTGTTCTCCAAGAGCTTATGGTCATTCATGAGGGGACTTCTGTTGGTTTTCTCCGAGTGCTTCTGGTTATTCCTGAGAAAACCATCAAATTGAGGGGTCTCTGACATCTGTGAAAGACAAAACTCCAGTCAAAACCCTAGCTGGCGTGTACAAAATTTCAGGTTCTTGTGGCAAGGTATAAATAGGAAAAACTGGCAGACGAATAATCACAAAGGTTAAATAACACATCAGTGACTATAAACATGAAAACCCACGATCAGCTATAGCAGAACACTTCTTGGAAACTAGACACAGAATTGATTTCGACTAATTCCACGCCATAGTTAAAATCCGACAATACAAGAAAAAATACATACGAGAATCAATAGAAATATTAAAACACCCAGCAAACATAAATAGAGAAGATAACTACAAATTAAGCAGAATATGGGATCCACTCTTCAGTAAACCTCAAAACCTAGCTCTGCATCTTACAAAAGACAGGTCGCCTCTGTTTGGCCAAACAGCCCAGCCAACCAGAAGAGAAGAGGCCACTAATTTGCCAGTAACCCCAGCCAATCACAGAAGCCCATCTCCGATTGTCCAAACCAACAGGTCAACCAGAATAAAGGAAAGCTGTGATTGGCCCACAGCTGTAGCCAATCGGGAAACACTTTTGTCAGGCGGTATTAAAGGCAGAAGAACTTATAATGAAGAGAAAATGTACTTTATATCTATACTAATTTTTAAAGCTGAAGAGTTTGTTTGTTTGTTAGTTTTAACGCGCTAATCTCAGGAACCACTGGTCCGATTTGAAAAATTATTTCAGTGTTGGATAGTACATTTATCGAGGAAGGCTATAGGCTTTCTTATATTATCAATAACATTAGCGATCCTTACTTAAAGTCCAATTTAGAATCAAATGCATTGGAGGGGGTTAGATACAACATGCAGTACACGTACGAAGTGTGTGTTGACAATGCCGCAGGCGCTAGAAGTTTATTTCCTATTGCCTATTAACATTGTTGCCACGCACTAGATGCCTTATCATTCTTAATTTTCCCATACAAGTAAAAAAAAACCCGTGTGATATTAACAACGAAGCAATCAGTACCCTCATAAGAGTTCAATTAGTATTTAAATACTTTTAATCATTTTAAATCGCAAACCTAAACTATTGTTTTTTTCCTCTCTCTGTGTTTAATTTGATTTTTTTTCTTTTACTAGAATTATTTTTATTATTTGTAATTAATTTTCATTTTTCGGACCATCAACAATTTTCCTCTCCCGTTAAAATTCTGACAAGGACTTGTGTGTGTGTGTGTGTGTGTGTATATATATATATATATATATATATATATATATATATGAGTAGCCCATATGCAAAACCCGCTAAATTCAAAAATTATCGAAAATGAGTTTATAGTATTTATGGATTCGTCTTTTCATTGGCTTCATAATGGTGTGAAGAACGAGTGTGAAACCACGCTAAAACCCATCAAAATATTGAAGAGAAAAGTGAGGTCAGTTGCAAAACCTGTTAAGTGACTCACGACATCAGATACAAAACCTGTTAAAAACAATAATTGGAAATGTCAATACCAATAGCTGCTATATCCATGACCACCATGATAACCGGAACATGTTTCCATTTGCAATACCTGTTATAACCAGGGTGGTTTCCTTGTACATGCACATTAAATTGCATATAAAATGATATTTCACATCATTTTGTTGGCTATTGCTTTGTATTTGGTAATGATAAACAACATTCTATGAAACAGCTGTTCAAAAAAATTTTTGGAGCCAAAATCTTAGTGTAATCCGTGAGTTGTGAGACGAGAGACGATTGTGTTAGGGCTTGGTTTATGTTACGAGTAGGCACATTTTGCTAAATTGTAATAATGGATGGCGAAGAAGAGATTGCATCTGCATGTCCTGGTAACAATGTAGCAGAGACTCCTGTACACAAATCAAGAAAACGAAAACGTAGGCCGGAGACCTGGAAACGAAATGTTGCAAAGCAGGCTAGGTAAGTTAGAAGGTGATTTAATATCAGCCTAACATTTGCTATAATTTTATGTCCTGCATATAGTATGGTGGTTAATTTTTGTTACGACAAATATAGACATTGAAAATAAGTATCGGCAATACATATAATTCTGCACAGCAATGGGTATGTTTTCTTTTCAGACATCGCCCAAAGGGATTTCCTGTTATGCCTTCCTGCGGACATGGGATGAAGGGGCGTTTTCAGTGTCATCAGCTGTCAATGCAGAACGTACGAAGAATCCACCAAGTACTATGCAAATCCAGATCTGGAATCAAACAAATCTTACATCCTGCAGCATGTGACAGTCTCGTCAGCCAAAAGAAGCCGTGTACCAGAAGGACAATCAAGACGACAAGTAAGCACATATTATACATGACCAAGGCAAAGGCAAGGCATTATTAAACATGTAAAAGTTTGTAGAAAAGCATTTTTAAGTGTTTTAAATAAGAGTCGTGATCGCGTTCTAAGACTGTGTCAGAAATATCTTGACCTCGGTGTTACTCCGCCTGAAACTCGTGGAGGAGCCCGCCAGGTCGAAAAGTATGAACTGAAAAGGACTGCAGTGAAAGATTTCATAAAAACATTTCAGCCCATACAGTCCCATTATTGCAGGGGGAAAAACAGTGTGCGTCAGTACTTTAGCAGCCAGTTAAATGTGAAGAAAATGTGGGAAATGTACCTCCAGAAACACACAGAAGAAAACCTGCGTGTTGAATACGAGTTTTTTCAAACTGTTTTTAATGAGAATTTCAATATAAGCTTTGATTCCACATACACCGATAAATGTTCCGCATGCTTGAGTCTCGAGAACAAAATAAACGATGAAAAGGACCAGGCAGCAAAACATACTCTTCAAATTGAGTTATTGGCACACAAAAAAAGGGCAGATACTTTTTATCAACACCTCCGGGAGAAAACCGATGGTGAGTTGGTCCTCACTTACGATTGTCAGAAGAATTTAGTGCTGCCTAAACTTCCTGACCAAGCGGCATATTACAAAAGACAAATGTAATTATCTCTTTAATTTTACTATCTGCAAGGGTGTTTCAACCACTTCTCAAAACATGACAAACACATATTTTTATGTGTGGACAGAAGATACTTATGCGAAAGGTTCGAACGAAATAGCAACAGCATTACATCACAGGCTTAACAACCTGGATCTTGATGAGGTCACCAGAACCAGACTCTTTTCCGATGGCTGTATAGGCCAAAATAAGAATCTATCTATGATCGGCATGCTCTCACATTGGATGCTTTTGGAAGCACCGAAACATTTGAAAGGTATCATCCTCCTGTTTCCAGTTGTCGGCCATTATTTTTTACCCCCAGATAGGGTATTTGGAAATTGGAACGACAGTTCAGACATGAAAGTGTTATTGAAAATCCAGAAAAGTATATCCAGGTATTTCATAAGTTCGGTAAAGTAAATAATCTTGGAGAGGACTGTGCAGTTAAAGACTGGAAGTTATATTCACAGGAGATTTTGAAACCAACAGGAAGATGGCACTTCCAGTTTCAAAAAACCAAGAGGCTTGTGCTAACTAGAAGCCACTCTAGAAAAAGCATTTTGGTTCAAGGGGAACCATTTTATAACTTTGAAAGTGGTGAACCTAAAACCATTTGCAAAAAGGGTAAAACATTTAGGGATTCTCAGATCCCAGATGTAGTGAGAGGGGTGCAACTGAAGGATGCCAAAATACACGATGTGCGCACATTGCTGTCACTTTACTTTGGAGAGAAGTGGGAAGAAAATGCCAAGCTCACATTTTATACTCTTGTGTTTCAACAGCAGACTACAGGTAATGTTCCAGCCACAGCAAGGAATGAAGCAGATGAAGATGAGATGAATGATTTTGAGTTGATGTACGACAACGGTACTGAAATATCTTAAGTGTACCTACGTCTGTTAATAGGACAGAACACTTTCCGAGTGATGTTTTCAAATAATGGCTCTATATTAATGTCAGTGTTGTTATGCGAACATATTAATTTGGTAACACAGTATCTTAAGTCTGAGTTATTTTTGTTATTACAATGTATAATTCCAACTATGTGAGTGTCATATTCATAGAAGTATTAATTTGTCATTGGATGTAACATGTTTTGTAACTGACATGAAATTGCAAATGGCTGATATAACATTTCCAAAACCTGTTATTTTCATGTTTCAGGTGCAAAACCTGTCATGTGCATAATTGATTTGTAAATAAAAAACTATTCATATATCCTATATTATACAGATTTGTTGGCTAAAAAACTAATTTTTTTTTTCGATTTTTCACAATTACATTGACAGTTATGAGATATCTATATCATTTCCTATACGTTTTTCTCTATTATCCACATTTTTGTTGACATCGAGATAACGGCTTTTGCATATGGGCTACTCATATATATACATATATATAAAAGCGAAATACCACTCATTGACTCACTCATCACGAGATCTCTAAAACTATACACCCGATTGACTTGAAATTTAGCATAGTTACTCATTTTGTGATGTAGACGCTCACTAAGAACGGATTCTGCAGAAATCCGATCCCAAGGGGAGTTTCGGAGGCGTAATATATCAAAATGTCCAGTTTTTGGTAGGAAATCACCATGGCAACGGCTGTTGCTTTGTTGATGCTTCATTCGTCTCTATGGCAACGACTATTTCATTGTTAGTGCAGTCCTCATCACCGTTAAAATTTTGCGGGTACTTTAAATATCAAAAATTTCCCTTTTTTTCAAGTATATATATTTTACAGACTTGAAACTTCACAGTAATGTTCCTTGTGTTACGCAGGAAGACATTTCCCGAAAATTATATCCCATGGGTGGTTAAAACCAGGCAACAGTGGGTACTTTGTCTGCATGAGAACAGGATTTTTCATTGTTCATGCCTTCTGCGTCTCCATGGCAACGGGCATCGCGCGGCAGTGGCGTACCCACAAGGAGGGTCATGTATAATGAGCGGCGCAAGAGTGATCTGCCTGTAGACTGCCGTAGCGAAGTATGGGTACATCAGTTGTACGTTGCGTGCACGAGTCGGGAAACCATCGGTGCTATTCATTTTCTCTCCGGTACATTATACAGCATTGTAAGTAATAAAGTTTCACTGAATTTTTTTTATTTACCATTACTGTAAATGGGAGATGTGGCTTAATTTTTTCCATTAGTATAGCCGTGCGAAGCCGGTTCGGGCAGCTAGTACTTTATAATATACTTTAATTAATCTTTTGATTTTGATCTTTCACTTGTTTATTTCGAACATGAAGATTCTGTCATCACAGCTAATGTGCCATTTCCTAAAGGTGTATGATTAATCTTTGTTATTACTGTTGCATAATCAATGCATCTTTTTTTTAATCATACCCCGGCCGGGTAGTTTCATTGTAATTTCTGGTTGAATTGATTATTTCAAGTCAAACTAAAACAACAACAACAAAAATATGGTATATTAATCTGTGATACAAAAGGCTATTTGGATACAACAAGGAAACAACAAAAATCAATATTTATTTTATAACAAAGCCCCATTTTTAAGTAGCCCGAAAATCTGGAGATGTTATTTATTTGCTGCTTTCCGATCCACGTGTTTTTCTCCCCCTTAGGAAAGGAATACTAAAAATGTTTGCGAAATACTCAAGCTCACCTCTGACAAAATTTACTTAATTTAAATGGTTTTCTAGGACATTCCTTAGCCCGCAAAGGGAACAATTATTATGTCTTACAGAGCATGAGCATTGTAGCAGAGCTGTTGGAGCAATTGGAGCAGTTGGAGAAGTTGGAGAGAATGGAGCATTGGAACAATGAAGCATTAGAGCGATTGGAGCAATTGTAGAAATTTGAGTAATTGGAGAATTGGAGAACTTGGAGCAATCGTAGCAGTTGGAACACTTTGAGCAGTTGAAGCCTCTTAACCATTTAGACAATTTCGAAACTGGTTGATTAATTTCAAATTTATTTATACAATAAAATTATCACATTAAATTTGATTTGTTTTGACTCGTGTATTAAAGAAAAAAATTTTGTCGTTTTGACTCACGCCTAATACCAGTCGCTGCAAGTATTTTATGGTTTGTCCAGCGACGTGGTCCTCAGTCCTCTTCTGACCGCGGTGCAGTGTAGATCGACTCTCTCTCTCTCTCTCTCTCTCTCTCTCTCTCTGACATTTAGTTGGTGTTTGAATGTCTGCATTGATGGATGGTTTGCCATTAGCAGTGCAGAACCTGGTGGTAGCGACGCCGATTGCAGCGGAGACCTCGTTGGCAGCTACGCCGATGGCGACGCAGATCCCGTTGGCATCGTCGACGACAACTACGCAGAGCTCGATTGAATGTGTACCATCGTCACCGACAGCACTAGAGGAGACTTCAACAGACGTGGTTCCACCAGCAGAAGAGACTTTAGTGTCTGCAGTGCTGGCTGCAGAGAAAACCTTGGTGTAACTGTAAAGGTGAAGTCCGTGTGCTTACTGTGGGACTACCAGTTACATTTCAACTCTTCGATTTCGGTTGGAGACTCGTATGCGTACATACACACAAGCAGATGGGCCGCAACCGATTGCGATGACTTCTGGACATGAAACTAAACTCAAGACTGTGCTCGGTGCATTACAGATAAATTATATGGATTCCACTAAGTGAAACCTGCATTTTGTAGAATTTTGAAAGACTATTTTTATCAAAATTCATTTAGTTAATCAAAATACACCTGTACTCTTCTTGGCGATATCAAGCAGAACATTATCAATCAGCTTACTGATAAAGTACCAACGTACGGTCCTTTAAAATATAACTTGTGGCTTGACTGTGTATATGGTAAACCGTATCCGTTCAAGGACCAAGTGAATAAGTGTTCTTTCAAGACTATAAATACTCACATTTACAGTTATGAGATGTAGAAGAGTCTGTTAAACACAGTATCGAAAATCTCTGTAGGGAAGAGGCAGACTATCTCAGTAAAGGATCTAGTTGGACCTTGTCTTCAGTAAACCGATTGGCGCTGCGAATTAGTCAGTTTAAGCCAATCAGAACTAAATGTTTGTTGGATTGCTAACTGTTTCAAGTGTTCATATAATACATTTAATATTTGTATGTTTTGTTTATTTCTTGGACCTGTAATTTTTTAGGGAATTTATGTGTTATTTAATTAAGTTATTTTTTTTGCATTATTCAAGGATCTAACCAACTACTGTATGCAACCAAATCAATCATTCATTTAATAAGCGATTTTTTGATGATTTTTAGAATTTTTTCCGAATTTCTAGTTTAATTATTACGAATTTCCAAGATGGCGGCCAAGTCAAACGAAAATATGGTGGACGCCATGGTAGTAAATAATATTGCAGTTTAGTAAGCAAAAATTAAACTCATATGAAGGCAGCTCCCTCTAGCAGATGAAAATGAGATGGTGACCTCCAGCAGACGAAAACAATGTAGTGAAACAAAATGGCTGCCATGACGTCATATTGTCTGACATAATATATTCCTCAACATTAGTGGTGGGATATCTGCCTGCCGGTGGCTTCCGTTGAGGAAGGATCCGTCGCCATTCAAAAAAAATAAAGTTATAAATCTTAAAAACATAATTTATTAAGTATTTTTTATAAATTTAAAATTTTTTCCGGATATTCTAGCATTAAAAATGCAGATTTTCAAGTTGGTGGAAATAACGAAATGTGCAACATTCTAGGATCCAAAATTATAAGTGTGACATAAGCAAGAATTTTTATTAAAATTGTGTTTCAATTGTTATTAAGATTTTTAAAATTATTTTTATTAAAAAATAAATGTTTACTCTCACTGGTAATCCTACCGAGGACTGTAATGGATTAAGTAACGAAACATTTGAAGTAAAGATTAAAGAACTTCAAGTTTATTGTCAAGATCAAGGTTAAAGCTCCCTCCAGAGACTTGTTGGAGACTTTTCGATCGGAAATTTAAGCCTCTATGATATAATTTTCTTCTTTTAAAGGCAGACATTTTTTGAGGCAGTTCGAATTTTGAATTTTCCCTCGAAAAGGAATTTTCCCCCCAAAATATGGAGATTTTTGAGGAATGTTGCGGAAATTTGATTACAATATGGCCACCGTAACGTCACGATGGTCGGTCATTGACCCCATCCCTAATCCACACTCCAACTCCAGGTCCAGGACATACTATTATATACTATTCACAATCATTTTTATTAGTTGTTCTTTAAAATTCCTGTGAATATTGTGAACAGCGTATGACTGCACTGAGTCTGTGCCCACTGACGCAAACAAACTTCCGCCGAGCAGAGTCCTTAATGCCGGGAAGAAGCGGGGTATTAATTTCATGTACAGATCACAATATATCACGCGCTTTTAATATCCATTCAGGACATGAGCCTTGTCCTGACGTGTTGACAGACTCGCGGAAGAGCAGCTACGCGGAAGCTCTGACTGTCAATTTTTTTCTTTATCATTCCGTGTACGTCGTTGATATTAACGGCTTTCGACAGCGCCTCGCTTATTAGTGGACATTGGTAAACTGGCGTCGGTTAGTATTCCGACGCGAAGCAGTGAAAACAGCGCCATTAATACATACACGCACAATGCGGTGATAAATTTACTAATCATATTTTGTAATTAAGGGACCCGCCTACCCGGGTACATATACGGTAAGCAGAGCTTAAGGAAAAAAGAACACGCGATTTTCAAACTGCTCATGATATCAGTGTAGTTTCTTCATACGAAAAGCATTTAGACCACACTGAAGTCGTATGAGTAGTTATGCATACCCAATTTGTTTTCAAAATATATTTTTAGGAGAGTGAAAATGACTGATAAGCGTGTTTTCAGAATAACTTTCAGGCACGAAGCTCTTGAAAGCACTCAAGGGCCTTGCATTACACCTTTCAAAGTTTTCAATCTTACAAAAAATATCATCATTTGCTTGAAGATTCTGTTTTAAACGAAGTAATCAAAACGATCTCAGAACATGCAATACCTAGGACAACCAATTTTTCAATTCCCACTAGACACTCACGAGCCGTTTCCTGTTTACAAAACCACATAATAAAATTTTAAAATCATACTTCTGAACCAGATTTACTATTTAAAATATGACGCTCTGGAGTATGATGTTCTGGAGTGTGCGTTTTCCTTGCCACTGGGCAGGTTTGTGTCTTCCTATCATTGACGTCTAAATAAATAATATTATGTAAACCTAGCACTCAGGGCCAGTCTGAGACATTTAGAACTTTATATTTTGAGGATAAATGCAAAGGTAAATCTATGCAACGAGTCTGAAGGTGACGTGACGTCGGAGATATAAGTGGCCTCCAAACTAATTCCGGTACTCAGAGTCGGTGCTCGAAAACTTTAGCATGCGTAAGGTTGTGACTGAGCCCGCAACTCTGGTTCCATATATATGAGACCCTTAACAATTTAATCACCTGAAGACTTTTTTTGTAGGATGGGGTGCATTGATCAACGATATAACGCTGAGAATCTGTATAAATTTAACTATATGAACACTAACTAGTTTCTAATAAAAGACCCCATTCGTCACATCCGAGATAAGTGCAACTCTATACTGTGCTGGCTCGAGATATGTTACTTGGAATGTAAACACATATAAGTATAAAACTTTTTTTCCCCTTGAACTTTGACGACAACGAGGTCACTAACATAAGAGTCCGGCGAACATCACAGAAGGTACCAACTCAGCAGTTTTCCTGGAGTGATTCCGGTAAACGTTATAAAACCAAAATCAGGAATGACTGCATCGGGATTCTTACTCATTCCAGAATACAAGCCCGATGTTTTACTGTTTCATCGTTACTAATTGCATAGAGGCAATTAGCACATTCGTACTGTGGTCGTATTGGACAACTACAAGATTCAAATTACCCTACACATGCAATCCGACCCACCGATAGATAAATCGTAGGAGCAGTCAATAGAAAATAGACACAGACTTATTTGTCTTTAATCATTAGCATCATAATCATAAACTGCTTTCAGCCTGCGGCCGTGACAGTAAAGAAATATGCCTCCATTTTCCTCTGTCCCTCCACCGTTCCTCCTCCTTCGCTCTGTTCCATTTTTCTCCTCTCTCTTGCACTCCTTTAAATAGCTGTTCTAACCACATCTTCCTTGGTCTTTCTTGTAGTCTTCTTCCTGTGTACTTGAGCTACAGCCATACCATCTCATCCTTGCTTTTTCTATAATCTCATTCAAGTCCTGTTCTCCGTCTCTTGCTTGTACAATCTCATTCTTAATCCTGTCTCGGCTCGTAACTGCAAATGTACTTAATGTACATAAACTGCTTATCTAATTATCTGATATTCCGACCATATCTGTTGTCTAAAGTACATGTCTAAATCTTTTTTTAAATCACTCTCGGCGGAAATGCCGTTGGCTACCATCGCGTATGGGACTGTTTTGCAAGTTAACATCTGTCATGCACTCGCGTAGTGAATACATTACTGCTATTCGTATTCTCCGCTTCTCGAGCCGGCACCAGGAGCAGCAATTGGGGGGGGGGGGGGCTTTTGAAAGATGGAGGGGGAAAGAGGGATGTTATTATTAATCCATACACGCAATCTATCGCTCCTGGCGCTCCGCTCAACTTATTTTTCCGAAAGCACCAGCTGCCTTCTCGCCACGAGAAGCTAGGAGGGAGAGAGAGAGAGAGATACTTTTGGCGTTACTCGAGTTGTTCGCAAAGGACTTTCCTTGCGTCCTGGCTTCGGCCACGCGTGATCTGCGTGCTTGAAGGAGCGAGTGACGCAGAGATGCCAACTCGCGCACACACGTGGTGTGCAGAGCTTCACTTAAAACCATGCGATTTTAAAACTGTTCAAGATATCTGAGTGGCGTCTGTTTATGAAAAGCAATTAAAAAGAATGCGCTGAGGGTGGACGAGTATTTCCGTTTCCGTGTTTTGTTTTTAAACTGTATTTTTAGGAGAGTAAAAAGGGTTAAAACGAGTGTTATCAGAACATTTCGAAGGTCTTGCATTATACGTTTACCTTCAATTCTTCTCCATATAATGTTATGGTCACCACTAAAATCTAACAGTAACCCTGTGCATGTAGAGAAGACTGCGCGTCAGTTCACTTCCTTGCGCTTAGAGGAGATACTGCGCTAGAAGCACCAGCGAATGTCGCACTTATGGCTGTTGGATGATCGGGCGCTGGCATCTTGCCAGTATAGGAAAATCAATGTTAACTAAAATACGTTTTATGTAGGCACTAAATAAGGTAAAAAGGTGAAATAAAAACCAAAACTCAGATAATGCAGGTATACACTTGCGTTAATACACACTTTTTTAATAACATTTTCACATAGTTTTTAAATGACTTGTTCATTTTTAAATACTCTATTGTAAACAGACTGCCCGTTTTATATAGAAAATGAATATTAAGGCATATTCTGCAAATTATTTAGATCAAAAAAGTTTCAGACAGCATGTCTCTATCTGTAATAGAAAAGCTATAATATTATATTTGTTGTATTGAAATAATTTGTGCAGGGGCAGATATCTCAGATGAGCGATGGCTAGCTGGGTGAGGGGGGTAGGAAGGGAGACAAACTGTCAGGTAGCTGCCTTGGTGTCTGGAGGGGGGCGGTACTAATGCCTTCCTGGAGCTGTTAACAGTTTGTAGGTCGTGACTCACCACGGCATCGAAACTCTGGTATATTTTCCCCCCTTCGTTCTATACAAATACTCAGTTTGAATCCTAGACCCTAAAACAGATTTTGCGAACTGGTATACCATATCACCTCAGCGTGGGCCACCAAATTATAAGTGTATATTACCATGTTACTGACGATGCAAATAAAATTATGTAATTTACTATATACTTTGTGTGCAATTTGTGTGCCACCGATTATAAACCAGTTAAAATGAATAGCCAAAGTTATTACAACTTCAGCAAAACATTCGTTAACTGCTTTATCTACATGTTGCTTACTTAAATATGATTGAAAACATGTATCATTAATATTATATGGTAAACAAAATGTTAAATATCTGAAAATAAATTATATAGTCATAGCTTTTAAGTAGGGACCGGTAAAGTCAGATTTTTTTCCAAACTAAACATAGTAAGTAGTATTCATTAAATTACCTCTATCAAATACGTATAATTATTTATAAATGAAATGTTTATTATATTTAGCAGATTAAGTGTGATTACAAACGCAAACTCGGCGAGTGAGCGTACAGACAAATAACGTCTACTTCTAAGGTTCAAGGACAGTTAAATATTACGGAAAGACATTTGTGCTACTTTGCTGTTTGCCCCCCACAAGGTAATAAAATAAGTGAATATCTAATCAGACAAAAGTTATTAAACTATACAAATAATACCTTCTTTGAATGTTTGATGCAATGGGAAATCTTGATCATTGAAGTCTTTTGGACATACGCCATACAAATAATAAAACAACTCACTTAAACTTTAATTTATATTTCTTAATCTAAAAATAATAGTACTTACCCAATTTATATTAGCCCAATATATAGTATGAAATGATTATATTTGAATTTTTTGGTTAATCACAATTAATAGCTATTATTCTGATAAATTGCAAGTCCCGTGTATGTTTCAGTTGCACTTATAACACAAGTCATCTTCATATTAAAAATATGGATTATTTTACAGGTTTACTGATCGACGAAGTCAGAAGACGTAGAAAATTTTGATTGAGTAAAATGCTTCCAAAACTTCAGACATTTTACAAGGAGTGTCTTCTGCCTGAAATAATAGATTCGCGGAGAGCTCGAGGGCTGAGCATCAAAGATCCGCCATACATTCGAGATGCAAAGAATAAACTGCATGCAGCTTGACAAACATAAAACAAGAACAAAAAGTATTTGATGTGATTTGGGAGGTAATGTGAAGCTTAGATATGCGTGTACTGTATGTACAGATATGTAGGCCTATTGTAGATATTGTAGGTATGTTTGTTTTTGAATGCCTAAAAAAGTTTATCAACAGATAAAGTAACTAATAACGCAATTTAAAAGCCTGCGTGTTTCTCTCTCTCTCTCATTTTTACATCGCACATTCTCTGATCAGCTTCTGTAAAAACTTTTTCTGTTAAAAACAATTTTCAACATGTTGTTGTGGCTTGTTGCTGAATTAATAATAATTGTTTTATATTCACTACAAACTAACGTAATGACTTCTACATCACATATAAAATAATAATTTATTTGCTTATATCAATTATAAGTAGATTTCTTCAGGCTTTGCCGACTTCGGAATAACGATTACTAGGTACAAATATTTGTCTTAGGTCGTGCAAGTGTTTCAGATTATGTCTGTGGTATGAGAAAGGATTTGTGTTTCTTGCAGGAATGAACAGTAATTTTTTTTAACAGAAAAATTAATTTTAAAAAAATTTAAAAAATTACTTTAACACACTTTGTAATACGTTGGCGTATTTAGTTTTGTTTCGAAAGCATAAGAATTTAACCGAAAGGGAAATTTACTAGCGAAGAAATTTCTTGCTCATTATGGTGACCTTCGAAACCGTTTTGAAGTATGCTCATGTAATAAATGTGTGTACAATATCAGTATAAATGTAAATTTATTAGAATTACCTAATTATTTATTTATATATTTGTGTAATTATGATCATGATAAAAGGTTAAAATAATATTGCAAATATTATATGTATGCTGCATACTGTACATTTTATTCAGCTTGCAAATTATTTTTTTACTCTCCTGAACCATACAATGATAACACAGTTACCCATATTTCTTACATGTGGTTTTGAAATGCACCGTACTATTGCATAATCGCAATTCCGTCCGTATAAAATTTTAGGGCAGCTCATTTCTGAATAAATTATTGTATTAAATATTTAAAACTGTTTTTCACGAGACAAAAAAAAATTCTCACTTAATTTGTGTATTTTCACTAATTTAATACACTCATTATTGGATTAACAGAAGTCTCATTTGTCACGTAAGTTAACAAACAATGTTTTTCCAAATTAAAATAGCAAAATTATAACATGAACAATGCCGTTTTAATAGTAGGATATTGATAGGTAGCTCGCTCGTCGTATCTTCAAGAAAGTTAGTGCGTCCCTGCCCATTTGTATCCTTCCCCACGTTCAAGTACACATATACAACAACAAGATGTAACCAAACCAACTACGTTGTCATTAACATGACTGTGGATTAAAGGAAGGCTTCATTGTTCAATGTCTACTTTAAATTCAAATCGAAATTTCGGAAGTTAATTGCCTATAATGTGCAATTAAACGTTAACGACTTCAACTATTCAAGTATTATATATATATATATATATATATATATATATATATATATATATATATATATTTGGGGACTAGTTAAGTACTGATCTTTCTTTTATTCTTAAACTATACTTACACACGCTTATTATTTACAGATAGGCTTACAAAAAATATCTGGATGACCAGTTATGAAAAAATATAGTAAATAATATAACATTTACAGCACAGTACGTACGTGCTCATCTAAATTGACGTTTGGTGGGAGTTTGTACGAAGTAGAATTTGGTTCAGGTACAGAAAATTACGGATCTTTTAGTCATCTCTACTAGTGTCAGAAGGATCATTACAGTGCTGAAATACGTTTCGCTGTAGAAGACTCACCAGCTTGCGGAGGGTGGGGTAATGGGTTCGAGTTTCTCGTGAGACATGCATGAGCGTGGTGGGAGTGTTTAATGTCAGGTTGATGTTTTTTGATTACTAAGCCATCCTCATTCCCTCTACAAAGTCAGCCTACGGACTAAATAAATAGGGGAAGTGTTTGAATATTTATTTACACACACGATTATTTCACCAGTAATTTTAATATAAATAAATCCAGTGTCCTGATGTTTGTTTCCAGTGAACTCTTCACCAAGTCAACCGATTTCGATGAAAATTGGCATTTATATGTAATTTTTTCCAACTTGAGAGATAGGATAGTTTTTATTTCGATTAATGGTCTTAATAATTTACAATTAATAATAAACTAATTATCAATGTTGATTGGTGTTATTAATCGTAAGTTTCATAAGTCTCAAACAGATGGCGCTTTAAATCAGTTTTTTTTACAGACAACTGCTGTACTGTCTGACATAAATATCTCATAGATGGCGTTACGTTTCAATTCAAATTTTATTTTTCTCCATGTTGTGCACATTTTCGTTGATCAATGTACTACGTAACCTCGCTTTGTTTGTATTATTTTTGATTTTATTCTCACGTGTTTACAATTATTGATATCTATCTTCAGCTGTCAATCTACAGATATAATAATAAAACAGAGTTCATAAAATTTTATTTCATGAAAAAAAATTTGTAAGTATTAATTAATTCTACCTTTCCTGCAAATTATTATAGTTTGAACTAATCAGAGTATTTAATAAATAAAATGAACTCTGATGTATTATAAGTAAAGGTAAAAAGAGTATTTAATAATAAAATAGAATTGAAAACGTTATGTTACTCTGTATTAAGTTTTGTCTTTTAAATCCTTTCTAAATCACTCAGCCACAGCAACGCGTGGCCGGGTCTCCTAGTAACTTATAAAAATTCAGTGGTGGAAGTAGTATATAATAGCCGGAGCTGCGGCAGGATGCAGGATGTGGAGCTGTGTGTCCTATCCGCCATCTTGGATTGTGACGTCACGGAAGTCATCTTGGATGCAGCGTAACAGGACAAAACGTAACAGGACACAACGTAACGGGAAACAACGTAACGGGACACAACGTAACAGGACACAACGTAACGGGACACAACATAACGGGAAACAACATAACGGGACAAAACGTAACGGGACAAGTAGATCACGGCAGCCATCTTGGATCCGCCATCTTGTATCCGCCATTTTGGATGATGTCATTTTGTTTTCTCGAAAATTCTGCCATTTTGTTTTCCGCCATATTGGATGATGACGTCACCGTTGCAATTTCCTTTACGGCCGCCATCTTTAACTTTTTTATTTATTATCCGATTTTAATGAATTTTTTTTAAAAAATTATAAAAAAATTTAAATAATATAAATTTAATAAAATATTTATACAAAACAAACATTAACGACACGGAGTTCGGAGTCCTCGGTTCGAACCCGACGAGTGCAAAAAAAAATTAAAAATGGCTACCGATCCTTCCCTCACAGTGGACGCAGGCATACTGAACCCCACCACTTATGTCAAAGTATACATATCTTCACCTAGTATGACGTCATGTCCGCCATCTTTAAATTTGGATGCCATCTTGAAAATCTTTATTTATTATTCGATTTTAATGAAAAAAATTCCAAAATTCATCAAAAAATTAATGTATTTGAATTCTGTTTGATTATATCGATGTACATCCTTGGTTCGATTCCCGGCGAGAGTAAACGGTCGATCCTTCCTCCATGAAAGCTACCTAGACTGATCTACCACCACCAGTACCAAGGTATATATCATCAACTGGTATGACATCATGTCCGCCATCTTGTCTTCATCCGCTGGAGACCACCATCTTGTTTTCGTCTGCTAGAGTGTGCTGACACCATGTTGGTATAATAATCTGGTCACCATACCTTTGTCCTCATCTGTTGACATTGATCATTGACCTTGGCCTTTGACCTTGACATGAAAATTGACCTTGACCTTCAAATTTGACCTAGACCTTGAAATTTGACCTTGACCAAGAAATTTGACCTTGACCTTGAATTTTACCTTGACCTTGAAATTTGACTTTGACCTTGAAATTTGACCTTGACCTTTAAATTTGACTTTGTCCTTGTCGACCATCATGTATCCCACATTTTATGTTCAGTACATGCTACCAGGAGCGACCACCTGCTGGAGTACACCATATTATGCATGTACTCATATTATAGAGTACACGGAGAAAACCGCCACAAGTTTTCTTTGATATCATAAAAATACAAAAAAAATTAATAAAAAATAAAAAATAAAAACGAAAAAAAAAATTAAAACATTCTGCTAGCTTGTGAACTTTTCATTGTTGAGCAAAGATAGAGTTCTAGTACAAGCCAGAATGTTTTATTTTTATTTTTTTTCGTTTTTATTTTTAATTTTTTATTATTTTTTTTTGTATTTTTATGATATCAAAGAAAACTTGTGGCGGTTTTCTCCGTGTGCTCCTGATTATTCTTGCCAATATTATGATGGTTTTCTCCGTGTGCTCGTGATTATTCTTATCAATATTTTGATGGTTAATCCGTGTGCTTTCGATCATTCCTGCGGTTTCGGTCAAAGGTCAAGGTCACACCCATCCAAGATGGCCGCCGTGGCGTCACAATCCAAGATGGCGGACCGTGAGAAATCTGAGAAGCACTAGCAGGAAGGACGAACTTTTTTCTCCTTGGATACTATCGAAGCTAACCTCCCTTTGCGATCGATAGTGAGCGTTCCGCATCCCACGTTAATGAAATAGATATTATTTACCTGCAAGCAACACGTGGTGACATCTGTTGACGACAGCCAGAACTACTTGCATCAATTTGCTTTGCATTAGATAACTTAACTCTCGCTGATGAAATATTTCAAAAACTCTATTTAAGAAATGGTTCCAATTGGAGAAAACTGACAGTTTGTATCTAACATTAGTCACAGAAGCTACCATGGATCGTGGTTTGTTATCTGCAGCTGAATCGGAAGGAAGCCGCTGTAGATACTGTGGCAAGGATTTTGCCATGAGAAGGAATGCTATACGTCATGAGAAGAATGATTGTGCTAGAAACCCACTACGCAACATGTTAAGCTGTAATAGTTGTAGCAGGTTGTTAACACGAATTGACAGCTTAAAAAGACATGGTAGAACATGTAAAGTCAAGACTACTTACGGCATAGAGGACACCGATGGATCCACTAGACTAAAGAAGAGTGATCTGCATTACGACAATAATTTTCCTTGTCCTGAGCGTGATGGTATTAACTCACCCGATCGTGAGGAAGAACATAAATTGAAGGATGCTAATGGCTTCGGGAAGACTGAAACTAATGGAATTATCAACACCGTGAAAAGTGAGAATACATTCAAGCCTATATTCAGTAGATCCTCCATTCTTTGTAAAAATGATGGACTCCTAAAAAGGAAGCATGAAGACGATGAAGACACTTCGACATCATCGATAGCGAATTCATACGGTAATCTGGGTGAAGAGGATGTCTTCTACAGTGATTGTTACAGTGACTCTGAGGCTGTTGACAAAGGCATAGACTGTGATGAAGCACCTAGAGCTGACAAGATCGAAGAATGTGGCGATGTTCTGAGACCGAAACGATGGAAACGTCGTGTTATAATAAATAAATCTGATAATGCTTATTATGATCACTGGGACGATTGTGATATTAACAGTATTTATAATGAACAAGCAAGTAAGATGGTGGTAAAAGAGATTTATTACACATCATGGAAAGATCCAAACATATTGGTTGACCGGCTAAGACTTCTACATGACTCGCTTTGTGCAGGAAACTATTCGTGCATCAAAGAAATATCCTTCATACTCAAATAACTGAGGAAAGCTGGCTACATACAATAATGGCATCTTTTACTTGTATTTGTGTAATGTTGAGAAGTAATTAAATATTGAAAGTAAAAATTTAATGTTTTTATTTCTTGTATTCTGATTTCCAACTAAGCCTGTGTGTTTCCGCTAATGTATGTGTGATCATTCCGTTTCCTGTGTGTAATGTGTGTATACGTTTTCTTTCCTGTGTGTACTGTGTGTACGTTTCGTTTCCTGTGTGTACGTTCTGTTTCCTGTGTGTACTGTGTGTACGTTCCGTTTTCTGTGTGTACTGTATGTATACGTTTCGTTTCCTGTGTGTACTGTGTGTACGTATCGTTTCCTGTGTGTACTGTGTGTACGTTCCGTTTCCTGTGTGTACTGTGTGTATGTTCCTTTTCCTGTGTGTACTGTGTGTACGTTCCGTTTCCTGTGTGTACTGTGTGTATACGTTCCGTTTCCTGTGTGTACTGTGTGTACGTTTCGTTTCCTGTGTGTACTGAGTGATCATTACATTTATTGCATGTAAATTGCATGTATTGTGTGTACATTGCGTACATTACGTGTTGGAGCTGATGGAGTTGTTGGAGCACTTGCAGCTAATGGTTAATTGAAGCATAGGAACAAAATGTAGATGGATCTGATGACGTGAATTGTAGCTCTTGGAGCCTGGCGTATATTGGAGAGATCGAATTTTTTTTTCGATCAAATGATCCTCTTTTTTAATTTGTAGATTTGACTCTAGTATTATTGTAAATGGTTCTTGATTTGACTAGCGTATTATTCCATACGGTGCATGTATATAAGCGAGTCCTAGACAGCAGGACGCTCAGTTTGTTACTGACGTCGGCGGTGTAAGGATCACCTAGTTTGTTTCTTCTGGTGCATAAGTCGTGTCAATTAGCTGTTCTTGAGACCTCGATGGCATCTTTACCGTCTTGAGACCTCGATGGCATCTTTACCGTCTTTAACGTCGAACTCGGAGGTTGTACCATCGTCTACGGGAACCTTGACGACAGCTACGATGGAGAAGGTGCAGATCCCGTTGGCAACGACGTCGTCAACATTGGAGGAGATTTCAACAGATGTGATACCACCATCATCCGAAGTTTCATCGTCAGCAATGGATTCTTCCACTAATGAAAAGCGTACATTGCGTCGGTGCAAATACTGTGACGCATCATTTACTATTACCTCAAATGCTCGCAGACATGAAAGAAGCAGTTGTTCTAATAATGTTAAAAGAATACAATTTCAGTGCAATAAGTGCAAAAAACTAATTTCACGTCTTGATAGCTTACATATTCATTATAAAAAATGCTCCGAGAAGTATAATGAACATGGTTATTGTTTTGACTCGTGTGTTGTACCAGCAAATGAGAATATATAAGTGGGACCCTGGTGATATGAACTTCAGTTCGTCTCTGGCTGCGGTGATGAACGGATCGGATAGACATTTAAAGTCATGTAAAAGGCTTAGTCCGTACAATAAGAAGACTGTTTGAATCGAGGAATCCACAAGACTTTAGTACTTTGTCTGTGTTTATTATGTACTTGTAGTAGTGTAGTATGTATGTAATAAAAGTATTTTTTAAAAGAACTTGCTGTGTTTTTATTATCTCAAACATGTCGCTTTTGTGGTATTTTTTAAAATTAAAGTTGTTTGGTATCGGTCAGGGGTCGAACCAAGGACGGAAATCGATCTAATCAATCATTACTTTAATGAGTGAATTATTTAATGAATTTTGAACTTTTTCCCGAATCTCTAGCATTAAAATTACGGATTTTCAAGATGACGTCCAAATTTCAAGATGGCGTGTGTCACAGTAATAAATGATTACTGCACTGTAGCGGGTTAGAATAAAATTAACCAGATGGAAATGTACTCTATAATACGAGTACATGCACCATATGGTGTACTTCAGCAGGTGGTCGCTCCTGGTAGCATGTACTAAACATAAAATGTCGGATACATGATGGTCGACAAGGACAAAGTCAAATTTAAAGGTCAAGGTCAAATTTCAAGGTCAAAGTCAAATTTCAAGGTCAAGGTAAAATTCAAAGTCAAGGTCAAATTTCAAGGTCAAGGTCAAATTTCAAGGTCAAGGTCAAAGGCCAAGGTCAATGATCAATGTCAACAGATGAGGACAAAGGTATGGTGACCAGATAATTATACCAACATGGTATCAGCACACTCTAGCAGACGAAAACAAGATGGTGGTCTCCAGCGGATGAAGACAAGATGGCGGACATGATGTCATACCAGTTCATGATATATACCTTGGTACTGGTGGTGGTAGATCAGTCTAGGTAGCTTTCATGGAGGAAGGATCGACCGTTTACTCTTGTCGGGAATCGAACCAAGGACGTTCATCGATATAATCAAACAGAATTCAAATACATTATTTTTTGATGAATTTTGGAATTTTTTTCATTAAAATCGGATAATTAATAAAGATTTTCAAGATGGCGTCCAAATTTAAAGATGGCGGACATGACGTCATACAAGGTGAAGATATGTATACTTTGACATAAGTGGTGGGGTTCAGTCTGCCTGCATCCACTGTGAGGGAAGGATCGGTAGCCATTTTTAATTTTTTTTGCACTCGTCGGGTTCGAACCGAGGACTCCAAACTCCGTGTCGTTAATGTTTGTTTTGTATACATATTTTATTAAATTTATATTATTTAAATTTTTTTATAATTAAAAAAAAAATTCATTAAAATCGAATAATAAATAAAAAAGTTAAAGATGGCGGCCGTAACGGAAATTGCAACGGTGACGTCATCATCCAATATGGCGGAAAACAAAATGGCAGAATGTTCGAGAAAACAAAATGACGTCATCCAAAATGGCGGATCCAAGATGGCGGATCCAAGATGGCTGCCGTGATCTACTGGTCCCGTTTCGTTTTGTCCCGTTACGTTGTGTCCCGTTACGTTGTGTCCCGTTATGGTGTGCCCCGTTACGTTGTGTCCCATTACGTTTTGTCCCGTTACGCTGCATCCAAGATGGCCGCCGTGACGTCAGTAGTATATAATAGCCGGAACTAGATCTGGCGCTGGCGCGTGGTGCCGGTGCCGGTGTCCGCCATCTTGGATTTGTGACGTCACGGCGGCAAAAATTCCTCAAAATTCCTCAAAAATGACTCAAAATGACTCAAAAATTCCCGTTTTAAGAAAAAATTTCCCGTTTTCGAGGGAAAAATTCCCATTTCGAGGGAAAATTTCCCGTTTTATTCCTCAAAAATCCCAACGGCTAGAAATTTCCTGATAGAGGCTTAAGCATCCTTAACTCAAGCCTCAGTTAAGCCTCTATCAGGATGTGACCTTGACCTTTGACCTTGACCCCGACGGCCATCTTGGATCCACCATCTTGGATGACATCATTTCGTTTTCTCGAACATTCCGGCATTGTGTTATCCGCCATTTTGAATTATGACGTCACCGTTGCAATTTCCGTTACGGCCGCCATCTTTAACTTTTTTATTCATTATCCGATTTTAACGAAAAATTTTTTTAAAATTATAAAAAAATTTAAATAATAAAATTTTAATAAAATTTTTTTAAAAATCATACATTAACGACACGGAGTTTGGAGTCCTCGGTTCGAACCCGGTGAGGGCAAAGAAAAATTAAAAATGGCGACCGATCCTTCCCCTACGGTGGACGCAGGCATACTGACTCCCTCCACTTTTTTTTTCAAAGCATAAATATATCGTCAGGTAGTATGACGTCATGTCCGCCATCTTGTCCTCGTCTGCTGGAAGCCATCATCAGTGTATCGTCGGCGAGAGTGCGCTGACGCCATGTTAGTTTAATTCTTATCCGCTAGAGTGCAGTAATCATTTATTATTGCTGTGACACCCGACATCTTGTCATTTGGCTGCCATCTTGAAAATCCATAATTATTTAGCTAGAAATTCGGGAAAAATTCCAAAATGCATTAAATAAATTTGTAATCTATATACTGATCGATTAGGTCGACTAAGGTCCTTGGTACGATCTAGGACGATGCAAAAAAATTAAATATAACATCAATTTAACATAATAGTAACAGGTTCGAGGAATTAAACACCACAAGTTCTTTTACAAACATAATATTTATTACATAATGTATATTCTACTACAGGATCATTTGCGAAAGCCAGCAATCTTATAATCATTTAGTTCCGCAGCGGTGTGAAATGACTAATTCTTAGCTCCAATCGGTTTATACTAGACAGAGTCCAGCCAGAACCTTTACAGACATAGTCCACCTCTTCTTGATAGAGTTTCTGGATACCGTTTTTAACAGTTTGCTTCACATCGTTAGAACTGTAAATTACTGCAGCCGATGTCTTGAATGCACACTTCTTCACTTTGTCATCGAACGGATATGGCTTTCCATATATACAGTCCAACCACAAGTTATATTTCAAAGGTCCGTTTGTTGCTACATCATCAGTAAGCTGATTGATTATCTTCTGTCTGATATCGTCAAGAAAATTACAAATGTCTTTCGACTCACCTAACGTATTTAAATAATAGTAGTCCTTCAATGTTCCACGAAATGCAGACTGCGCCAAGTAGAAACCATTATCGTTCACTTGTAATGCGCCGAACACAGTCTTAGGTTTATTTTCCTGTTCAGACGTCATACCAATCGGTTGCTGCACATCGGTTTTCTTGCTTGTACGCTCACGAGCCTTCAACCTAAACCGAGGAGTCGAAATTTCTGCAGGTAGTTCAGCAGTAGGCACACGGACTTCACCTTTACAGTTTTTCGCATGTCGACGCAAATTATCAATTCTAGTAAACCATTCATGACACTCATCACATCGAAACTTCATGCGAGATGGATTCTTCGTGCATTTGCTCCGCTCATGTCTTCGTGCATCATGGGAAAATGCGAACGACGTATCACAGTAGCTGCAAGGATACCGTGGTGATGAAGACGATCCTTTCAGACCCGATCCAGATACAGACGTTGCAACAGTAGTACCATTTCCAGGCATCCTCTTATGCACATCGATGCATCGTTGTTGCGACGAAACCTTTACTTTCTGCCGCACAGCAGGACCTTTGCATGCCTTCATGTGCGTTTTCATATTATCTTTTCTGGCAAACTGCTTATGACATTTCTCACAAACAAACATTTTACGATATAGGTTCTTGGCACATTCGCTCCTCTCGTGTCGTCGAGCATTGCTGCTGTTTGAGAAAATCTTGTCACAGTAACAACACCGATGTTCGTTAGTTGTTGTCGATTCGGCATCCATTGAAGCCTCCATCGAGGGCGAAACGAAGTTCGTCGAGTTTTCCTGCACAGCCAGCACTACCGGCATTAAAGTCTCTTCTGCTGGTGGTATCGCGTCTGATGAAGTCTCCTCCAGTGTTGTCACCGTGGTTGTCAACGGAATCTGCTCCTTCTCCGTCGTAGATGTCGTCAAGGTTCCCGTAGTCGACGGTACAACCTCCATCGAGTTCGACGTTAAAGACGGTAAAGACGCCATCGAGGTCTCAAGAACAGATAATTGACACGACTTATGCACCAGAAGAAACAAACTAGACGATCCTTACACCGCCGACGTCAGTAACAAACTGAGCGATCTACTGTCTAGGACTCGCTTATATACATGCACCGTATGGAATAATACGCTAGTCAAATCAAGAACCATGTACAATAATACTAGAGTCAAATCTACAAAATTAAAAAAGAGGATCATTTGATCGAAAAAAAATTCGATCTCTCCAATATACGCCAGGCTCCAAGAGCTACAATTCACGTCATCAGATCCATCTACATTTTGCTCCTATGCTTCAATTAACCATTAGCTGCAAGTTCTCCAACAGCTCCATCAGCTCCAACACGTAATGTACGTAATGTACGCGCAATACATGCAATTTACGTACAATAAATGTAATGATTACACAGTACACACAGGAAACGGAACGTACACACAGTACACACAGGAAACGGAAACGTACACACAGTACACACACAGGAAACTGAACGTACACACAGTACACACAGGAAACAGAACGTACACACAGTACACACAGGAAACGGAATGTACACACAGTACACACAGGAAACGGAACGTACACGCAATTTACGCAAAGTACACGCAATGTACGCAATGTACGCAATGTACACAATATATATGCAATGTACACACAATGACTACGCTTCGTTCGCGCAGGGCAAGCATTTAATGAAAACGAAGCACGTTTGGACGGAAATTCTATAAAACGAAAGCTCATTTAACGAAAAGGAGGCACATTCTCTCGTTCATTCAACTTGGTAGGATACGATCGTCAATGATAAGTTAGGATATAATCTCTCCAACAGTCTATGAATCCAACAGTTTATATTTCCATTAGCCATCGACTCCAACAGTCATTGACTCCAACAGTCATTGGCTCCAACAGTCATTGCCTCCAACAGTCATTGGCTCCAACGGCCTTTTGGTTCATCAGCTCCAATGATATTTGGTTAGAATGCTACGACTCTAAGAGACTATGAGACTACAATTCTACGAGTGTACAAGACTCCTCCAACTACCTTCAAGTGTACAAAGCTCCAACTACTTCAGCAGCATTATGTTATAAGATTACATGACTGCTTGTTTACATAGCTACAAGTCAACGAGGTTACTTGGCTACGTAGCTACAAGTATACGAGGCTCCAAACCATCATGACTACGCGACTACGAGCCATGAGGTAACGAGACTACGTGACTACGGGTATTCAAGCTTACGAGACTGCGAGGCTACAGAGATACGAAGCTTCTAGAACATACGTTTACGAGACTGCGAGAATACAGGACTACAAGTGTACACGAGTACTTGACTACTTCTTAGCTTCATCAGCTCCAAATGGCTCCAACAGGTCCAACAGCCTCCAAATGGCTCCAACAGCTCCAACAGCCTCCAAATGCCTAACACAGCTCCAAATGGCTCCAAATGCTCCAAACGACCTCCAAATGCTTGACAGCTCCAAATGTCTCCAAATGCTTAACACAGCCCCAAATGGCTCCAAATGCTCCAAACGGCCTCCAAATGGCTCCAACAGCTCCAACAGCCTCCAAATGCTTAACACAGCTCCAAATGGCTCCAAATGGCTCCAAATGCTCCAAACGGCCTCCAAATGCTTGACAGCTCCAAAAGGCTCCAAATGCTTCAAAAGGCTCCAATTATCGCATCTGTCTTCGTCGGCATTTTCTCTTTTGCTCACACTGCTCCAACAGCATTATGTTATATGATTCCATGGATACTTTGTTACGTAGCTACAGGTCTACGAGGTTCCAATGCATCATGTTTACGAAGCTTCCAGAACACAGGGTTACGAGACTGCGAGGCTACAGGACTACGAAGCTTCCAGGACACGAGGCTACATGGCTACGAGACTACATGACTCTAACTGATTACAATAGCACCACTCAGTGGTGAGAGTTAGGTTATCTAATGCAAAGCAAATTGATGCAAGTAGTTCTGGCTGTCATCAACAGATGTAGCCACGTGTTGCTTGCAGGTGAATATTAATTAGTTATTTTATGTGGGATGCGGGATGCTCACTAACGATCGCAAAAGAAGGAAGGCTTCGCTAGACACCAAGGAGAAGGAAGTTCGTCCATCCTGTTAGTGCTTCTTAGATTTCTCAGAGATTATTTGACTGAATAATGATATATTTTTTTTAAATTTCCACCTGATAAAAATTTACAAGTGCTGATTTATTGGCAGAATTTCAATAATTAAATGCAACCTTGAATAAAAAATGACATGACTCATTAAGTAAAAAATTCTTCATGCAGAGATCAATTCCTCATCAGTAACCAGAAGCACTCGGAGAAAACCATCAGATGTCTAGTCAGGAATAATCAGGAGGACACGGAGAAAACCATCATAAAATTAGCAAGAATAATCAGCAGCACACGGAGAAAACCAACAAAATATTGACAAGAATAATCAGGAGCACACGGAGAAAACCACCAAAATATTGACAAGAATAATCAGGAGCACACGGAGAAAACCGCCGCAAGTTTTCTTTGATATCATAAAATTTCAGGAAAAAATAGTAATAAAAAATTAAAAAAAAATAAAATAAAAAAAATACATAAACAGATTCTGCTAGCTTGTGAACTTCTCATTGTTGAACAAAGATAGAGTTCTAGTACAAGCCAGAATTTTATGTATTTTTTTTATTTTATTTTTTTTAATTTTTTATTACTATTTTTTCCTGAAATTTTATGATATCAAAGAAAACTTGCGGCGGTTTTCTCCGTGTGCTCCTGATTATTCTTGTCAATATTTTGGTGGTTTTCTCCGTGTGCTCCTGATTATTCTTGTCAATATTTTGTTGGTTTTCTCCGTGTGCTGCTGATTATTCTTGCTAATTTTATGATGGTTTTCTCCGTGTCCTCCTGATTATTCCTGACTAGACATCTGATGGTTTTCTCCGAGTGCTTCTGGTTACTGATGAGGAATTGATCTCTGCATGAAGAATTTTTTACTTAATGAGTCATGTCATTTTTTATTCAAGGTTGCATTTAATTATTGAAATTCTGCCAATAAATCAGCACTTGTAAATTTTTATCAGGTGGAAATTTAAAAAAAATATATCATTATTCAGTCAAATAATCTCTGAGAAATCTAAGAAGCACTAACAGGATGGACGAACTTCCTTCTCCTTGGTGTCTAGCGAAGCCTTCCTTCTTTTGCGATCGTTAGTGAGCATCCCGCATCCCACATAAAATAACTAATTAATATTCACCTGCAAGCAACACGTGGCTACATCTGTTGATGACAGCCAGAACTACTTGCATCAATTTGCTTTGCATTAGATAACCTAACTCTCACCACTGAGTGGTGCTATTGTAATCAGTTAGAGTCATGTAGTCTCGTAGCCATGTAGCCTCGTGTCCTGGAAGCTTCGTAGTCCTGTAGCCTCGCAGTCTCGTAACCCTGTGTTCTGGAAGCTTCGTAAACATGATGCATTGGAACCTCGTAGACCTGTAGCTACGTAACAAAGTATCCATGGAATCATATAACATAATGCTGTTGGAGCAGTGTGAGCAAAAGAGAAAATGCCGACGAAGACAGATGCGATAATTGGAGCCTTTTGAAGCATTTGGAGCCTTTTGGAGCTGTCAAGCATTTGGAGGCCGTTTGGAGCATTTGGAGCCATTTGGAGCCATTTGGAGCTGTGTTAAGCATTTGGAGGCTGTTGGAGCTGTTGGAGCCATTTGGAGGCCGTTTGGAGCATTTGGAGCCATTTGGGGCTGTGTTAAGCATTTGGAGACATTTGGAGCTGTCAAGCATTTGGAGGTCGTTTGGAGCATTTGGAGCCATTTGGAGCTGTGTTAAGCATTTGGAGGCTGTTGGAGCTGTTGGAGCCATTTGGAGGCTGTTGGACCTGTTGGAGCCATTTGGAGCTGATGAAGCTAAGAAGTAGTCAAGTACTCGTGTACACTTGTAGTCCTGTATTCTCGCAGTCTCGTAAACGTATGTTCTAGAAGCTTCGTATCTCTGTAGCCTCGCAGTCTCGTAAGCTTGAATACCCGTAGTCACGTAGTCTCGTTACCTCATGGCTCGTAGTCGCGTAGTCATGATGGTTTGGAGCCTCGTATACTTGTAGCTACGTAGCCAAGTAACCTCGTTGACTTGTAGCTATGTAAACAAGCAGTCATGTAATCTTATAACATAATGCTGCTGAAGTAGTTGGAGCTTTGTACACTTGAAGGTAGTTGGAGGAGTCTTGTACACTCGTAGAATTGTAGTCTCATAGTCTCTTAGAGTCGTAGCATTCTAACCAAATATCATTGGAGCTGATGAACCAAAAGGCCGTTGGAGCCAATGACTGTTGGAGGCAATGACTGTTGGAGCCAATGACTGTTGGAGTCAATGACTGTTGGAGTCGATGGCTAATGGAAATATAAACTGTTGGATTCATAGACTGTTGGAGAGATTATATCCTAACTTATCATTGACGATCGTATCCTACCAAGTTGAATGAACGAGAGAATGTGCCTCCTTTTCGTTAAATGAGCTTTCGTTTTATAGAATTTCCGTCCAAACGTGCTTCGTTTTCATTAAATGCTTGCCCTGCGCGAACGAAGCGTAGTCATTGTGTGTACATTGCATATATATTGTGTACATTGCGTACATTGCGTACATTGCGTGTACTTTGCGTAAATTGCGTGTACGTTCCGTTTCCTGTGTGTACTGTGTGTACATTCCGTTTCCTGTGTGTACTGTGTGTACGTTCTGTTTCCTGTGTGTACTGTGTGTACGTTCAGTTTCCTGTGTGTGTACTGTGTGTACGTTTCCGTTTCCTGTGTGTACTGTGTGTACGTTCCGTTTCCTGTGTGTACTGTGTAATCATTACATTTATTGTACGTAAATTGCATGTATTGCGCGTACATTACGTACATTACGTGTTGGAGCTGATGGAGCTGTTGGAGAACTTGCAGCTAATGGTTAATTGAAGCATAGGAGCAAAATGTAGATGGATCTGATGACGTGAATTGTAGCTCTTGGAGCCTGGCGTATATTGGAGAGATCGAATTTTTTTTCGATCAAATGATCCTCTTTTTTAATTTTGTAGATTTGACTCTAGTATTATTGTACATGGTTCTTGATTTGACTAGCGTATTATTCCATACGGTGCATGTATATAAGCGAGTCCTAGACAGTAGATCGCTCAGTTTGTTACTGACGTCGGCGGTGTAAGGATCGTCTAGTTTGTTTCTTCTGGTGCATAAGTCGTGTCAATTATCTGTTCTTGAGACCTCGATGGCGTCTTTACCGTCTTTAACGTCGAACTCGATGGAGGTTGTACCGTCGACTACGGGAACCTTGACGACATCTACGACGGAGAAGGAGCAGATTCCGTTGACAACCACGGCGACAACACTGGAGGAGACTTCATCAGACGCGATACCGCCAGCAGAAGAGACTTTAATGCCGGTAGTGCTGGCTGTGCAGGAAAACTCGACGAACTTCGTTTCGCCCTCGATGGAGGCTTCAATGGATGCCGAATCGACAACAACTAACGAACATCGGTGTTGTTACTGTGACAAGATTTTCTCAAACAGCAGCAATGCTCGACGACACGAGAGGAGCGAATGTGCCAAGAACCTATATCGTAAAATGTTTGTTTGTGAGAAATGTCATAAGCAGTTTGCCAGAAAAGATAATATGAAAACGCACATGAAGGCATGCAAAGGTCCTGCTGTGCGGCAGAAAGTAAAGGTTTCGTCGCAACAACGATGCATCGATGTGCATAAGAGGATGCCTGGAAATGGTACTACTGTTGCAACGTCTGTATCTGGATCGGGTCTGAAAGGATCGTCTTCATCACCACGGTATCCTTGCAGCTACTGTGATACGTCGTTCGCATTTTCCCATGATGCACGAAGACATGAGCGGAGCAAATGCACGAAGAATCCATCTCGCATGAAGTTTCGATGTGATGAGTGTCATGAATGGTTTACTAGAATTGATAATTTGCGTCGACATGCGAAAAACTGTAAAGGTGAAGTCCGTGTGCCTACTGCTGAACTACCTGCAGAAATTTCGACTCCTCGGTTTAGGTTGAAGGCTCGTGAGCGTACAAGCAAGAAAACCGATGTGCAGCAACCGATTGGTATGACGTCTGAACAGGAAAATAAACCTAAGACTGTGTTCGGCGCATTACAAGTGAACGATAATGGTTTCTACTTGGCGCAGTCTGCATTTCGTGGAACATTGAAGGACTACTATTATTTAAATACGTTAGGTGAGTCGAAAGACATTTGTAATTTTCTTGACGATATCAGACAGAAGATAATCAATCAGCTTACTGATGATGTAGCAACAAACGGACCTTTGAAGTATAACTTGTGGTTGGACTGTATATATGGAAAGCCATATCCGTTCGATGACAAAGTGAAGAAGTGTGCATTCAAGACATCGGCTGCAGTAATTTACAGTTCTAACGATGTGAAGCAAACTGTTAAAAACGGTATCCAGAAACTCTGTCAAGAAGAGGTGGACTATGTCTGTAAAGGTTCTGGCTGGACTCTGTCTAGTATAAACCGATTGGAGCTAAGAATTAGTCATTTCACACCGCTGCGGAACTAAATGATTATAAGATTGCTGGCTTTCGCAAATGATCCTGTAGTAGAATAGACATTATGTAATAAATATTATGTTTTTAAAAGAACTTGTGGTGTTTAATTCCTCGAACCTGTTACTATTATGTTAAATTGATGTTATATTTAATTTTTTTGCATCGTCCTAGATCGTACCAAGGACCTAAGTCGACCTAATCGATCAGTATATAGATTACAAATTTATTTAATGCATTTTGGAATTTTTCCCGAATTTCTAGCTAAATAATTATGGATTTTCAAGATGGCAGCCAAATGACAAGATGTCGGGTGTCACAGCAATAATAAATGATTACTGCACTCTAGCGGATAAGAATTAAACTAACATGGCGTCAGCGCACTCTCGCCGACGATACACTGATGATGGCTTCCAGCAGACGAGGACAAGATGGCGGACATGACGTCATACTACCTGACGATATATTTATGCTTTGAAAAAAAAAGTGGAGGGAGTCAGTATGCCTGTGTCCACCGTAGGGGAAGGATCGGTCGCCATTTTTAATTTTTCTTTGCCCTCACCGGGTTCGAACCGAGGACTCCAAACTCCGTGTCGTTAATGTATGATTTTTAAAAAAATTTTATTAAAATTTTATTATTTAAATTTTTTTATAATTTTAAAAAAAATTTTCGTTAAAATCGGATAATGAATAAAAAAGTTAAAGATGGCGGCCGTAACGGAAATTGCAACGGTGACGTCATAATTCAAAATGGCGGATAACACAATGCCGGAATGTTCGAGAAAACGAAATGATGTCATCCAAGATGGTGGATCCAAGATGGCCGTCGGGGTCAAGGTCAAAGGTCAAGGTCACATCCTGATAGAGGCTTAACTGAGGCTTGAGTTAAGGATGCTTAAGCCTCTATCAGGACATTTCTAGCCGTTGGGATTTTTGAGGAATAAAACGGGAAATTTTCCCTCGAAATGGGAATTTTTCCCTCGAAAACGGGAAATTTTTTCTTAAAACGGGAATTTTTGAGTCATTTTGAGTCATTTTTGAGGAATTTTGAGGAATTTTTGCCGCCGTGACGTCACAAATCCAAGATGGCGGACACCGGCACTGGCACCACGCGCCAGCGCCAGATCTAGTTCCGGCTATTATATACTACTGACGTCCCAATCCAAGATGGCGGATAGGACACACAGCTCCACATCCTGCATCCTGCCGCAGCTCCGGCTATTATATACTACTGGTGGAATATTCACTCACGCTTTACATACCACATGGCAATTTCAGCCTTTGTGGTATATCTGCTTCTGGTTTAGATATGTTTTATTAACCAATAGCGTAACTGACTACTGAATTTATGAATCTAGGAGGCATATTGCACAGCACAAAATATTGAGTACTAGGATAGACCCTACATACTTGTACATAAAGAATCTAATTATTTCGTTCATTGACTGCTATTATATTTAACCTTCTGTCCGAATCGCTTATAGTTGTTTTGTTTTTGGTTTCTTGTTCTTCAGGGTGAACCAAACTCTCCATTAGCAATGGAAACTATACTGAAATGTATAGCTGTATCCATTCTAGTTTTAAATGTACAAATGTATCCATTATAGCCTGAAATGTACAGCTGTATCCATTATAGCCTGAACACGCGAATTTTGCCGGACCGGTCACTTTACGCTGCAAAAAAGCGGATGTTATTAAGCTACCCGACTTTCTTTGCAAACTAGTCCTATCCTTACATGCGACTGATTTAAATTTAAAAAAAACATGGTGAATATCCTTAAGTTAGCAAAAAAATCAGGAAAATTAAATTTATTACTGTTTATCTTGTTAAAGATATGACGTATCAAATTCGTTGCTCGGTAAAATATGTTACTTTATACGTACGCTTAATTGCGAAGACAGCGCCAACTCGCCAAAACTGACGGAGAAACCGGAAACTACTAACGATGAAATAATTTATCTTCAACGGAGGTTTTTAGAACAAGGATTAATTTCTCGTGTTTCGTTTCATTTATAATTAGGTTAACAAGTTTAACGCGCTGTTAAAAAAAATGGTTCTTTCAAGATTAAGATGTTTTCAAATGTTCCGCTTCTGTGACGCAGTAAAAATTATCTAATCATTAAAAAAATTATGAAGTAAATTCAACAGCGCAATAATAAGATACATTTGATTTGCAACTTAGATTACTCAAAATCCAGATCAATTTCATAAACAAATATAAAACACGTATTTTGTTGCTACATTAAACAGTAACATACGAAAAAAAAAATGTTTATAAATAAAATCAACTTCAGGTCTAACAATAATAAATTGACTGTCGCTTAAGATACGTAGCTTATATTAGTCTACTAGCGACCAACCCCGGCTTCTCACGGATGCGATATACTAATGTGACGTCATTAGATTTAATAAGTAAATACTTATAAGAATCAAGTTCTCGTTAGTGTCCGGTATTTCCAAAAATATATACATACTAAAACGTACTGCACATAAAAGAATTATTCTTCAAAATCAAAGACATGGTTACTGTGAGTCATCCTTAGAAGACAGACATATGCTATCGTGCACTTTTCTGTGGACTTTTTTAAGACATAAAAATCGGTAGTTCATTCATTTCATGAATCAGTTATGTATAAGTCAGCGTAAGAAATATAATCGCCTTAAAAGCGTCTTTTTACGACTTGATTACCAAATATCGAAATTTCTCTACTACATATATTAAAATTTGATATTAATGTATTAAGCACATAAACTTTCCGGAAAAAGTCTCTAAATGATGGTGAAAATATCATCAAAATCCATTGTACGATTTAGAAGAAGTAAGCAACCAACCATACAGACGCGGACAATGACTTCATTTAATTCTATTTAAAAAACGTGTGTTAGTTCATAAAATAAGTTCCATGGTGGTTAAGTTTTTATTTTTTACCAACCTCCGGAACACATTTGAAAGCAAGGAGGCATCGGTGCGATGGGGTTCTTGGTTCCAGTCTTGTGTAGGTAAGTCAAGGACGTTTTTTTTTTTTATCATTTGAATTAGTCGCAAAATGTTCCAAAGTAAATAAACGCTTTCAATATAACACCTTGGAATTGAAAAAAAGTGACATGTCACTCGCCTCTCACAAACACGAGCCAGGTTAGATTCCTGATGAGGAAACGTAGCGGACGTTGCCGTGGCCTGTGGTTTTTCTCGGGGTACTCCTGTTACTAACACCCATTCATTCCTTCAATTATCCATCATTATCTCATCACCGTCAATGCGTATTGTAGACAACCGCCAAGATGGCATCCCACGGGCGACTGATTGCTGTGGCAATGAAGCCCTGTTATTCGTGATTAGTCAAAATAGGAAAGTATGTACGTTTTTCTTACGCATCTATGAGTTACTTTTCTTTATCCACCACACACCTGGAGAGTTAAACACTTTTTAACAACACGTGAGGGTTCTTAGAACAAAAAAAATAAAAGTCTCGTATTCTTAAAAAAATTTACAAATATAAACAAAACTTATGTTATAGGAATGTGAGATAGATTTACAGGAAATAAATTTCAGGCTGATGCTCTGAGAATCAAAGTAGTCTACATATCTTTGAATGATTTATGCAAAAGGGAAGATTCACTTGAATCATTATTTTGGACATACGACATTGCTAGTTTTCACGGTATGCTATAGAAAAAAAAACCAAAGAACAGACAAATAAAAAATCCTTTAAAAAATTAGTTAGAAAAATATTACAGCACAGATGAACACAGTGGCTTGACAATGATGGAATAGTTGTAAGAAAACAGTTAATACAGGTAAACATCAACCTTGGCCAAAACAACACCAGAGGAACTCAAAACCTACTAATATTATAAACGCGAAAAATTGTAAGTATGGATGGATGGATGTTTGTTACTCTTGCACGTAAAAACTACTAAATGGATTTGAATGAAATTTGGCCTACAGCTAGCTTATAACCTGGATTAACACATAGACCCCATATTAATATGAAATTCCATCCCTAAGGGAGTGAAAAAGTGATGATTTCATTTTATAACAGAAAAAATCATAGGTCATAGACATACAAATAGTGAGTAAGTGTCATTTCTCTATGTCTGACACACGATTATATACATAGTAAGGTCTGGCAAATTCATATTTTTCACCTTGGTGAGACCAGTCCGCTTAGTGGAGCTCGCAGCGGCTAGCAAAATAAAAGCGCTAATAAGAGTTTTGTTCTAACTTCGTCAATATATAGAGTTGCCTTGAATTTTAAACGCACCACCATTTGATGCGTTTGCCATGTTTTTAATTTTCGTTTGTTTGTGCCGTATGCGTTCCTATACCATTCATGCGATTGCGATGAAATTTTGGTGAATTGTTATGCGCATGTCCATGAAGGTTACTGAGATGGTATAACTATTTTTCAATAGTTGAAGCACGAATCGTGTCAAAAAATGTGTTTATTTCATTTTATATAGCGGCACTTCGTCTGTTTTTGTCGTATAAGTGCGCACACATGACACAATAATTGCGATATAAAAGAGAGACATGTATATATATATATATAGTGAGATAGAGAGAGACAGAGAGATAAGTTGAGATAGAGCGAGGTATAGAGAATGAAATGGGTTAGATGAAGAGATATATAGATGTATAGATCTATATAGAGATTTATATATAGAATAGATAGAGATAGTGGGAGGTATATATGTATATTTGTAGATATAAAGAGATAAATAGAGATAGAGAGATACATAGATATAGATAGATGTAGATAGAGATAAATATATATTTAGAGGGATGGATAGATGATTTTTATATGTGTAACTACTTCACACATATTACAAAATAAAACTTAATGAGGCATTGCAATGAATGCCGAGCATTAGCTAGATAATGGAATCTTTTCAATATTAGTAATCTCTTATTTTTCAGCTTTTTTCTATATTGCTTTATAAAGTCTAAATTACATACAGACCAGGTAAATAACTATAAACAAGCAGAACAACGTCTGTCGGGATCTGAAAGTGATATAAATTAATTTTACACTTGACATTCAAATTAAGAAGACAATTACTAACTACACCCTGTGTTCAGCCCGGGCAACGCCGGGTATTGCAGATAGTATAAAAATAAACAGATAATCTGGTCAGCACTCCGACAGCACAGCGACGCACATGCGAACCCAGCGATGGAACTAAACATGTATTCAGAGAACACAACGAAGACAACACAGATGGACACAGTGGTCATGGGAAGCCTACTGTGTTCGTCTGTGCTGTGATGTTCCAACTTCTCGCACGAAATTGTCTGCGATGTCTATACAATAAAAATTTGAAATCGGCTGATTTTGGGATTGTTATCTGTGTGCTGGTGTATTCGTCTTTCTTTATCAATTCTTCAGGTTTTCTCTAATTCATATAGTGAAAACGAGCATGGAGTAACACCAAAATATTGATTTAAATAATACACTAATAGTATTATACGGGTGAAGAAAATTTGCAAAAACACATGGCACTAACTAACATTGGTTTCGGTAATGCTGAGAAGTCATTAGAGTTTCTAAATGGTAAGAGAAAAAAAATACAGGCTCGATTCCTGGCTTTGCTGGAGATTTTTAAATTGTGGATAGTTTTCCTCCTCAAGGGCAGAACTTGGTGTCACGTTGTTCCTTCACCTTCATTCTTCGGAAGCGTTTACCAGTTGGGTTTGGGAGTATGGACGCCGCCACCCGCTTAGCACATGCTTAAGGGCGTTGACTGGTTGCCAAGAACTCCAGTAAAATATGAAAAATTGCCTATCTAAATGCACGGATGTATGACAAGTAGCATCTTCTGAATTTTCAGGCGAATTTGGCCTTATAATCCACCTTTGTCCCTCCAGGCTAATGACACACCTTGCCGACCCTCGTCAACACAGCTGGGTGCTTCACTAATGGGGATTATCGTAATCCCTTGTTTGAAAAGAGGAAAGGAAGCATCTCATGCTGCTTGTCCTGGGGCGAGTCGAGGTGTTATGGGGAGCACAGGAAAAACAAATGGTGGAATTTGTGAATTCAATAAGTTATAGATATCAAAATGCTACACAGAATTTAAAAATTAATACTTTTATTTGCGAACTCTGCAAAGTGGTACACATAATTAAGTTTTCACAGTGCCATATGTGTTTATTTTCTCTTGCTTGTTTGATAAAATTCTCCGTTGAACATTCCTGTAAAAGGCGTCGTACACATTCTATGTACGACATCATTTGATACTGGAAGATCATTTAAAAATAACACCGAAAGTTCGCGCAGCGAAATTTAGGCCCTACATAGTCTGCCTGCCGATGTTGCAGTAAAATTAATCATAAATAGTAATGGAAGGCAACGCATACGTGTATTTATTTATGTAGGGCCTATATCTACGCGTATCTACAGTTCACCTTCGGTATTTCTAGCATTACTGAGTATGTCTCCGTGCATATCTCCGACAAAAACAAGTTATTGTTTGAACGCAGAATCAAGGCTTGGTCCCTGTGCGTAGTCGGGAAGCTTTCAAAGTCACGTGGAGTACACATTTGTACCACAAAAAAAATTAATTAATGGGGTTGGGATTTCTAATTTATAAATGCATCACAGTTGCTTATAATAAAAGCGTCGTTTTTAAGGCCACGTTAATTGAACTTTTTAATTAGCAGTTTTTTCGTTTATGTAAAACCTAAAGAGAATTTCCTACATGAAAAGTTTATTCAATTAGTGGGGTTTTTCTTTCGGTCGCCATTCGATTTATATGCATAATGTAGTTGCCTTGAGTAAGATATAAGTTTTTTTTTTGCTTTCTGGCATAATTAATTTTGTATGTCTTGCTATGATGTGTTATATCCACTTTATCAGTTTTATGTCACGCAGGTGGCATGGATTTATCACCTAGTTTCCTGTCTGGTTTCTTAGAATCTTTCGCATTTGACCAATCATACTGCAGTTCTCTATCTAAGGCGCTTCCGTGATCACTATAATACTGTACTCGTACTTTTAACAAAATGCAATACATGTCAAATTTCCAGCGTCTGTAAGATTGAAAGTAATTAATTAATTATGTCAATACTAAATTACCACATATAATTATGTAATACGCAACAAAAAATTATGAAAAATAATTTTGAATTGTATATTATTTATATTGTAAATATGTCGCACGACTTATTACGTACTTGAATAATACAGCGCTGAGATCTCTGAAGTTTAAATATTATCTAGAGAAGGAAGTAAATAGCTACCACAGCGTACATTTATTTTGGGTCAACAGAAAAACAACATCCCGACGTTGGCCGAAGTGAATTCTTCGGATGTGTTCGGGCATGGTCCAATACTCTTGTACATGTAGGCTTCCCGCTTCTCGACGGTCCTTTTCTCTCGTCTACCCTTCGTGTCAACGAAGGCTGGGCGCTGAGCGAAGGTGGAGAGAGAACATGCATCGAAAATTTTCGGGTAACTGTCGAAAGGTGTCGCTACTGTCCAGCGCTCTTGGTAATTCTTTTTATCCGAGATTAAACACTGCTAAAACTTCGGTAGGTACTTTTGTACCTTAGGTCCGATTGTAATAAACTAATGATTAAAATAAAGTCAATCTTTCAGATGACAGATTGCAACATGTTTGAATTATAAATGAGCTGTGAATGCGATGAAACTAGCAAATAAATATCACGTTATTTCGTAACAGCTCATTTATTAAAATTTAAAATTGTAAATACATTAAATTAATAATTTTCACATATAATATTGTGGTTTTAATCATATCTCTCGTGTCTGTAGATTTATCTACGAATCTGTTACCACTAAATACCTTATAGTTATTGACTAAGTCTTGAATATGGAAAATTCCAGAAAATTAACACTAATTTTAGCTAAAAAAATTTAAAATAAATAAATTGTACACCAGAACGCTTCATATCTACTCTAGAAGCTGATTCATCAACAAATATTTTATTTTGTTGACGATGATGCTGGTGCATTATCCCCCTTAAGGGTCCCGCCTAGAGGTGTGTGTTGGTGTGAGTGAAGCGGGATCATAAGTGCGACACCCGCCGATGCTTCTGCCACGGTATCGCCTCTATGCACAAATCTGTGGACTGGCGCGCTGTGTTCTCGTCGTGCACAGGACAACTATGAGATTTGAGCTCTGAACACATTATATGATGGAGGAATGAAGCATAAAGTGAAATTAAGTCTCTTTGGGTGCTTTCAAAAATCCCTACCGGGAATTTCATGCCTAAAATTTATTCTTAAAACCAGGCGTTTTAATTCTTTTCACTAAAATATAGATTAAAAACTAGATCAGGAAACATAACTACTACTCTGCCTTCAGGATATCGTTAAAATCTTTACATAAAAAGACATCACTCGACCATCTACCGCAGTTTTCAAATCGCGTGGTATTTTTTAGAAGTTCTGCACACCGCATGGTATGCGAGCATACATGTGCGAGACTAACGCTCCCTAGCGCAGGCTCGTTGGAACCAGGGGATTTATTCGAAATTGGTCGTTTATTCTATAATAACTTTCGATATCTACTCCGACATACTGCTCGCTCGCCAATTGGGACAAATAAAATTTTACCGACAAGTGTTTCAAACGCTATTCCAAGTGCTCTATTGGTACTAGGGTCCGTTCTCTCGGCAATGTTCGGGTCTTATGATTCTCCAACACGTCTCTTCTGCCGCCCTCTCCCGAATGTCCAGACAAGCAACATGGCGACACTAAGCAGCTCTTAAATCTTCATAATTTATCACCAAATCGAAGCTATTTATATAAACGGTCAAATACTGTAAAATGTGGAACTGCATAACTTATTTATAATAGAGTGTCGTAAATCAAAGAAACATCATGTCTTAGTTTATTTAGCACGAATGAACGTAAATTTTTAAAAAACGTTTCCCGCTGTACACCGATAAATTATTCTATGTAGCTTCACATGTGCACAGTTGGGTTAGAGGAAACTGGTATTCTTCTTACGATAAATCCTGTGCAGTTTAAAAGAAGAAAATAATGCTAAATTAAATGTAACACAATACGATGATTATCATTTTTATATGTCTTTATGGGTACTTAACAAAATAGTACATTAAGCATTGAAACACTTAAAGAATAAGCTTTTAAAATGTGATATTGATTAACCAAAAGTAAATTTTCGTCCTAAGTGGTTATATAATTTATGATAGTATGAATATTTTCCTATTGGTATATTCAGCTCAGTTATTAGAATACTTCTGCGCGAGACTATCTTGGATTTGGTTCTTCAACATATATTTTTTTGTCGTTCTTAAAAGCGATGTAGTATTTATTTTCGTCCACAAAAATAAAGATTGAATAAATTATTAGGCAGTTTTTATTACAAGAAACTAGTCATAGAGTTTAGTTATTTGCTCCTTACTTTATCATTGTAATCTCCGGCAATCTCGCAAGACAAACTAAAACCTTTCAACTTATTTTTTCTTTATTTGTTAGAATAAAATTTACATATTTAGAGCATGGTGTAAAATATAGCGTAATACTAAATACAAAAACAATATCACTAAGCCACGTCTGATTATGCTAGTCAAGCTAGGCAAGACAAGCCTAGAACTTAATAGACTAGCCACTTTAAAAAAGTTTTCAAGCATTTAGGTGTTTGTATTACAAAGAAGGCTACTTAATTGCTTAAAAAAACGTAATGAGAGATTCGAAGTCCTAAAACTATTTCTTTGAGGTTTAAAATCCACGAACTAATTCAAAACGTCATTTCTACCTTCAATAAGCGAAGCGAGAAAGTCTTATAGTATATCGTTTAAAGGCTACTAGAATAATAAGTAGATAAATATAAATTACTTAAGTGTGTTTCCTTTAGGTATAATGCCTTAACAGCGAATGCATGAATATCCAGTTTAAACATAACTGTTGCCACCACGCTTCCAAGCCGCTATGTTTGAAAGTGAGTTGTCGATCGTGAAGTCAGGTTCTGTGAGCCTGGAGGCAGTCGGGCTCTCCCTATTGGTGGTCACCGAGAATCGAGACGCCACACGGAACTCAAGCAGGTATTTCAAGACACATAAATATAGGTTTAAGTATTGAATATGCTACACCTGTTCCCTGGCCGTATTCCTACTGCACGCTAGGACACGGCCAGTCGCTTATTTTTAGGAAACGGATTACGGTGTCCTATCCGTGACCTATCTCTTGCCCAAATGTCCCGCGCATGCGCAGAGCTCACTTTTACGTTGTTTTCGTAGAGATGGCGTATGGCACCATTAACTCATATATTTTTAATTTCGTGAATATCGGGTGTCGCACCAAACGTATTGGTGTGCCAAATGAAACTGTATGGTAACGAAACTATCATGAAATACATTCTGTACAATTTATGGTCATAATAAATAATCGCAACTTAATATGTTCTTTGAGAAAATTATAATAATACAATTTAATTAGTTCGTCGGTGTAGCTATCTCTAGGATTTTTGACGTAACAATTGTATTGATTGTTGTGAAACGTCCGCTAGAATGCGTTGGAACCAGTTTCTAGCCTCGCGCAGGTCACCGTTTATAAAAACGGCTGCCGATCTGATCCCTCACTGGGATTCGGTTTGGGCACGTTCTGGAATACGGCCCGCGAGTTAGGTTACGGTTGTATCCCAACAAGGCAGCGCTTATTCGCTACTTTACCCGAACGTCTTGGAATACCGCCCTTAGGATACCAAACACGCGAAGTCATCGGACAAGCGACATTTTACGATCGAGCACTCCTTTCCGAGTGACTCAGAATGAACCCTGGGGCGTTCGGCGAGATGAGCAAGGGGTCGGTGCTGGGCGGTTCGGGTCGCCCTCGCCCACGGCGTGAAGGTGATCATCCCCCAAGTGACGAGGCGACACGCGCCGCAAGATTGATATCTTCCATCTCCCATTACCGGCTAGCGTCCTCGTCAGAGCCATTAGCTGGAAAAATCGCTTAGAGTCGTTCACTTTCGCTTCAGAGAAATGCGCGGCATTTTGAATATGCTAAATTGAGAAATTGTGAAACATGAGCGAAGTCATTATGATTATTTTTCCAAATTAATAATTAATTCCTGATCATGCCCTAAAAAATATTTTAAAATATTTTCCAGAAAAATTTAGTTGATGTAGACCCAATTAAATATTTAGCGGTAGCAAAATGATAATATTTTTGTCTCGAAAAAGCGATTTATCAGTGATTTTGATTGCAGTAGTTGATAAGCCACTTCAATATGTATGTATATATATATATATATATATATATATATATATATATATATATATACACACACATTCTAGCGGCCCTAATATCGCTTTTAATTGTGAATGTTAAATTGTATTAATTTGTATTGAAAATATGACATAAAATTTCCAAAATTAAATCAATTCTGTTGATCTGATCACAGGATCACCCGCTGGGCTAATCTGAAGATTGCCTAAAGATTTCATCAAAATGGTCCAGTCGTTTTGGAGTCTATAGGGAACATATACACATGTTGATTTATATATATGTGTGTGTATTTTCTGAATTACCCGGCGTTGCCCGGGCTAAACCCACCTTGAACGCTGAGCTGATTCAAGGAACATAACTGCCGAGTTTCAAGTCTCTAGCACATATACTTTAATAACGGGAAATTTTGATATTATCAACCCCGCAAAAATTTGAACGGAGATGAATAATCCATAAACAAAGCAACAGCCGTTGCCTTGGAGATTTTCGTCCACAAAAGGAAATTGTCATTTTTAACACTCCCGCAATCGCTCTTGGGAGCTGATTTTCGTACAGTCATTTTCTTAGCATATGTCTACGTAGCAAAAGGAATATAGGTACGTACCAAATTTCAAGTCTGTAGATCTTATAGCCTGGAAAATTCGTGATTAGTGTATCAGTCAGTGGTATTTCTTGTAACTTTTATATTATTTTAATCATACTTCACCGGATTTGAAGTTATCTTAGGGGTGGAATTACGTAAAAAGTGAAACATTATTGTTTGTTTTTGTAACCATTATCCATACCCAATACTTTGCTTGGATAGAACTGAGACAATATTATTGATAATTAAACCATATTTAACTTTTTTTCCTTTTTAATAAATTTAAAAAAAATTAAAAAGCTGTTAAAGTAAGTGTGACAGAAGGGGGGCTTAACAGGGAGAGAACAGTATTGTTTCGAAATGTCATATATTCGATAAATCTTTCTTTAACATCAGACGTAGTTAGAAGTGTTCCTCTTATATTTCAACGTCAAATGTGCTGAATTTCATCAATGACAGCCAAAATTCTTCTTAAAGGGGTGGGAAGGAACTTTTTTTTTTTGTAATTTAAAGGTTTTTTTTAACTTTTTTAAAATCAGATTTTGACTATAAATTCACCTTTTTTAACGTTAATTGTTGGAAATTTCACTAAGGAGAGCCTAACATCTTTTTAAGGGGTAGTAAGGTGTAATTTGTGTAGTTATTTCTAAATTACATATAACCTGGATAAAGAAGAAATACCACCTATTGCAGCCGTTACCATTTGTTTTATAGTTTTTCGTTTCACGGTCCATAGACCCCAAAACCATCGTGCAGTCAAAAGTTTATATATTTGTATGTATGTATATATATGTGTGTATATATATATATATATATGTGTGTGTGTATATATATATATTCGTTAATGGGCCATTTCCGACCAAAAAAGTTAAAAATGGGAAGGTATTTTGAAAAATAGATAAATCACTGTAACCCCATAATATGGAAAACATCACATCAGTTTTAACGTATGATCACTCGCAGAAGTAATACCAAAACCTTTTGTCTAAAAACATTTTTGATACGACCAACCATAAGTACAAAGGGTGGAAGAAACGGGTTGGAGGGCAAAAAAATCATCTCTCTTCGTAATCACCCCATAGATTTCGTTCAAAGTGTTTGTAAATGTAATAATTTTTATCTAAATCTTTTGTATTGCAGCCACTTAGGAGCCAAGGCAACCCCAAAGGACTATAAACCTGTGCGCAAATAGCACAGAAAACACAACACAGGGTAGCTCCGTGCTAGAACGGAGAGGCGGGGCAGGTATAGTGGAATGTATAACTTTGTTCAAGTAATAATGCAAGTACCATTGTTCATGAGTACATTAAACGTTCTGGGTAGGTAACAAAAGTAAGAAATGTAGGAGTCAATGATCATCAACAGGCAATACCTGAGATACATAGATCAATAATTTCTCATACATATTTATGACATGGAATACGGTCCTCAAGTAGGCAATATAACATGAATCTCATGTTTTAAGCAATCGCAAGCGTCACAAACAGAAAAAAAATATAAGTTATCAAAATCATGTACTATTAAATTTGATTACAAAGATTACAACGTCAAGGCGAGCTAGCATGGGACACAATTTTAAATAGCAATAATAATCAATATTGCTGTTTTATAAGACTCTAAGAGTATTCCAAAGCAGACAACACCACGCTGATTCAAGGTCATGGGAGCCAAGATTACACAATTAGCAAAACAGCATGAGGGGAGCTCACGCGAAAGTACGCACGAATATTAAATACAAAGACTACGTTAATACTTATAAATGATACTTAGAGAAATAGATTGTATTACTTTTAAATAATACTGAATAACAAGTAAAGATAACATCCGTACAAAAAATTACGACTAGCGCATATTATTGTCTTGGTCGGTAAACGATGTCGTGATTATTTATTTTAAGTTCACGTCTAGAGATTCTAGTAATATAATCACGTAAACAAACGCAACGTACCTCGAAAAAAGGACATAATCCAATCAAGTAGCGACACTGGAATCTTTAGACGTGAACTTCAAATAAATAATCACGACAACCAAACCGACCAAGACAAAATTTACGGCCAAAAACAGGCACTTGGATGGCAACCCAAGAAATCACACGCAAACAATTTAACGTAATAAGGTACTCACGTAAATTTTCGTCACCACCCACATTCAAATGCTATACAAAACAGTTCACGTCGAGGATTGGCATTTATACCCAACTTGAAACAAGTAAAACTCTCTCGGTCACATTAGTGGCCCTCGGACGCATGCAAAATTAGGCGAAACGAACGACATTCAGTAAGACTTGATCCCTCAGCATACGAGAGACAATATTTTCAGGCACGCGTTCAATCAAATAAATGCAAGAAAGCATTACTCCAAATTATAAATAATGAGAGTAACAAGAAAGAAATGCTGCGCAATGAAAGGTTAGGCTTAAGTACATATATGCCTCTAAATAACACACCCAAGAGGCTACGCGATGTTGCATGAATTTAAACGTATAACACCTCAACATGAAAACTTACAAAACAAAGTTACAAGTATTAACGTAAGTAGCCTAAAAGAGCTTACGTTAACGGATATGCCTGCAAATTAAATTAAGTAGGTTAACATCCTACTAACATTGAAGAAGAAGCAAATTAGCGAATCCAGCCCTTATATAGGCCTATAGCAAGGCTTTTGCGCATGCGCGGAGGGGGAGGTAGGGGAACAATGCGCACGACACAAATTAGCACCAAAAAAAAAAAAGAAAAAACTGAGGGCTAGTAGAGGGGGAAGCAGGGAGACAAACTATGGGAGAGGGAACAGGGTGAGGATGACGCGCGTGAATACGAACGGACGAAACGTCCGTTTCAGTCTGAAACAATTTTTGTGAGACGAACCATTTCTGCAAGGGGTTGAAAAAATACGGTTTTAAAATAACGAAAAAATTCATAATACCGGTAGTTTCTACACTATTAAATCCATTTGTTTTTCATATTAAATTTAAATATATTATCTACAACTTTCGTCCGAAAATATTTTTTATTATGACCAACCATCACTGCAAGGGGTGGAAAATAAGAGGAGTTGGAAAATAAATCATGACGCCCTCAATAGGCACAGTATTAAATCCATTAGAATCGTTTGTAACCATATAAATAAATTAACTGAAACTTTTGTCTGAAACAATTAAATACCACCAATCAGTATCTATTGCAAGGGATGGAAAAATCAAGTGTTGGAAAACAAAAAATAATAATAATTCTCTTGATAAGAACATAATAGAATCCGTTCAAATTCTTGTAAATCTTATAATTTTTATCTAAATTTTTGTCTGTAACAAATTTTGATAAAACAAACTATTATTGCAAGGGGTTGAAAAAACTTGAGATTGGAATAATAAAATAAATAAAACTTCCCTACTATGTACACTTCTGAATGCATTCTTATTTTTGTTTAACTTTCTAAATATTGACTAAAACTATTGTTAAAATAAATTTTTACATAACCAACCATTGCTGCAAAGGGTGGAAAAAAGGTTTGAAAGTAAAAAAAGAAGATCAAAAAGAAAAGATTTTTTAATAGATTTACTATCAAATCCGTTTAATTTATTTTATAAATACTAAACTTTAAAAAACTTTCGCTGAAACAATTATAATGAAACGAATTACTACCGTAAAAAAAGGGGGTTGAAATAAAAAAAGTTCAAAATAATATTCATTCGAATTTATTTTAAACCATCTTAATATTATCTTAAACCTTGTTGCAAAGCTAATTTTTATACGACCACGTTATTAGCGCAATAGATAAAAAATAGTGTTTGAAGCTTAAGACAAATTATTACCTTAATTCACATATAATATGAAATTCATTCTAAGTATTCAGTGTGTTAAAAATAGTCGTAATATTTTCGTTGCAAGGAAAATAAGCAAATATTTAATCGATCATTTTGTAATATTGGATAACATAAAAAATATGTTATGTACATTAAGTTCTTAAAATGTTTTAGAAGTTTCACAAATATTTCCTGAAGAAATAGGTACTTCGAAATCTACCTACCTGTAGGCTGTGCCGAAAGGGATTTTTTTTTTTTTTAGAAATAAGTTTTAGACAATAATTTTACCCTTATTTTGAAGGTAAGGTGAACAAAGTAGTGTCAAAGTTCTGTTTTAATAATATAGGTGGTTTTTCAAAATGTCATATAGTCAGTGGCTTTCTTATTATTTTAAAGAAAAAGTGTGCAAATTTTCATCAAGCTCTGTGTAGAACCGTAGATTTATGTAAAAACAAACAAACTACAAACAGAGAAACAAACGGAAATTCTTCTTTTGTCCAAATATGTTAATTAGTACTTTGTTTAAGACTGAGAAGCAAGGGTCCAAACATGCAAACATACAAACATATAAATTTTTGCATATATTAATGATAGGTAATCTGCCTTTGTTTAAAGTTTCCTTTTACATTTGTTTTATTAATATGTAGTTTGGACCCAATTATTAAAATTCAATACCAAAAATTCCTACCACTATAGGGAGATACTTCGGATTTCAGATATATTCATACAAACACAAACAGAGCTGATAGTTCAGGATCAGAATGCTTTGCGACTGAGCAGAGATCTAAACCGTCAACGACGGGTATTACAGCTAGTGTGTGTGTATGTTTGTATATATATTTGTTGAATGCAAATTTCTTTTCTTCATAAGTCTCAAGCAGAACTTTGGTTTACGTAAACATTAAATAATACGGCTATATATACCAAACCAAAAAATTAATCTCAATAACAAAAACAACAGTAACATAAATGGTTTAACAATCATGAATCGCGTCGCCTTGCTCACAATGCTTGCACTACTCTCTGTAGTCCATAGAGACCACATTTCCCCCCTCAGCATGCACGAGTCCCTGTGCCTTGTGCCTTTTCACTTGGTGTCAGAGTGTAGCCGAAGGGGAAGCCTAAGTTTCACACCAGTACATTCCAATGCCCGAACAGTTCCGAAGTTCACCGATGTTCGCCGCTTGCTCGTGCAACTTCGGTAGCACACATTATAGGATAAAAATGCGCGGAAAGATGTCGAGATCGTCTTTCACAGACTTTAGTGACGGAAAAATTTGAGGCTTGTAACTCTACATTAAAAATACTTCTTAAAATTGTGGAAGGTTGATTAGGTTCGGTTAGCTACAATATAAATAGTAAAAAAACGTGTGAACGGTTGGTTTAGTAAGTTACACTACAAATACTATAAAATAATAAGGGCAATTGGTTACGTCAGTTAGTTGCATCTCAAATTGGTAATTCCGTTAAAATTATTTTACATTATTTTTAATGTAACTAATCCAACCAAACTAAATATCCACTATTTTAAAGTATTTCTAGTCTAGCTATACTATCTTAAGAAACCGTCCACTATTTTAAACTATATAATGTAGCTAACCTAACCAACCGTCCACAATAGGCTATTAAAATGTATATTTAATTCAGCTAACCTAACCTAACAGATCATTCTCACGATATCGAAAATTTGTAATTTTCACACCAAAACTTGAAAAAATAAACTATTAACATTTCAGAAATGTGACTTTCTTTCAGAATCACCAATGCTTTAATGAACCTTTATAAAACTTCTAGCCAAATACACTATAAATGTAATTTAAAAAACAAATCCTCGACGTGTTGACTAAAGATAGACAGTAAGAGAAAAAAACAGAGGAGATAAACGAACACGTACGAACACAGCCTCGTAATGGACTGGTGTGAATATTAGGTTTCCCGTAGAGGGAGTATCCACACACTCAACGCGGTACAATGGGAAAAGTCGTGAACAGATGGAAGCCGAGATACCGAAGCGCCTGCGCTTGAAGCGTTCCGTGAAGGATGTGGGAATTCAACTCGTGTCATTTGGCAGCCCTGCGCTGTGAGACGCATTGTGACCCACCGTTCCTTGCATGGAAACTTTGAGCCTGACTCCGAAATGTTTGTTCAACGACCTCGGAGCGAAGTGAATAAGCAGTTCAGGTGGAAATCGTAGAGAAATGAAAACTTAGCCCTGTATTGCATTAACCTGAACTTTTGTAATTGATCACGAACAATGTTAGAAATAACAGTTGATTTACGGACTTTTCAACAAAGAATGCACTAAAGTTAAAGAAGGAATTTTCCTAAAACAAGATAACTTAATTTTCGTAGAATTTACACCACGTTAAAACTTTCCGGTGATGAGGTTTTGCTGTAAACAGGGTTTCAAGTCATGGGAAGATCCTAACATATTGGTCAAATGTCTGAGACTGTTGGTAGAATCGTTTCGTGAAGGAAACCACTCACACATCAATGAATTAGCGTATATACTTAAATAACTTAAGGAAGCTGGATACACACAATAATTACTTGTTTTACTTGCATGTGTATAATATTAAAAATGACAAAATAATTTATATTTTCAAATTTATTGTTTTATTTCTTGTAATCTGATCTGTGCAACTAGGACTTATTTCTCGTAATATCCTATCGTATCCTACCAGTCGTATCCCGCCGATCGTATCCTACCTTATCTCACCGATCGTATCCTTATGTATCCTGCTACAGATGGTATCCCTCTGAAGAGATTGTATCCCTGTGATGAGATCATATCTCTCTGAAGATATTGTATTCTACCAAGTTGAATTTTCGTGCAAATGTGTGGAATCTCATTAAATGTGCTTTCTTTTTTAAATTGCTCCTTTCATTTAAGGGATTTTTTTTTCGAATGTGCATTATTTTTAGAATTTGCTTCCTTAGTGATGGCGAATAAGCATCGATACGTCTGTACTCAGGAAATGATTGCCCTTGTAGTTCGGAGACGTCTTGTTTATTCGCCTGACATTGTGCATGTTCTGTCCTCGTGATCCGGAGACATTTGGCCTATACGCCTAATATTATACAAGACCTGGTTGGAAGGTATTCCAAGTATCGAAAAATTAGACTTCATGGTATGCACACTGACAACATATTTATTTCGACGGATATTATCGTGTAAAAAGTTATTTTCGTAGAAAGAATGATTAAATAAACAAAATGTAATTGAAAACTGAATTTAAATTTTGAATATTATTCTTTAGTTGCTCTTGTCTCTGGCCAAGAATTAAATGAAGGTTGGAAGTTAATCTAGTCAATCATTATATGAATATTTAACTTTTTTATGATTTTTGGATTTTCTTGATAATTTATAGTTTAATTATTACGCATTTCAAATATGGGGATTATTATGTCATCATTGGCTTCCTGGAGGCTGTTAGACCAGGACCAAAGATGATTTTATTTAATAAATATTTTTAAGTAAAATTAATTGTTTTAACATATTTAAGTTTCGAATTAAGGACAGGAACTGATTGACTCAATCAGTATATATTTTGCAGATTTTTAAAATAAATTTTGGAAATTTCCACATATTTTTAGTTAAATAAATTCGGATTTTTCAAGATGGCGGCAAAATGTCAAGATGGCGTGCATCCTTGCCTTAAATAATTACTTCACTCTAGTGGATAAAAATTAAAATATCATGGCGGTAGCACCTTCTAGCAGAAGAAAACAGTATATAAGATCCAATATGGTTGTCTTCAGCAGATGAAAACAAGATGGCGAACATGACATCGTACTAGCTGGTGAAATATATACCTTGGCATTAGTGGTGGGTCAGTCTGCCGATGGCTTCTATAGAGGAAGGATACGTAGGTTTTTTTTTTTTGCTCTAACCCAGTTTGAACCGAGGTTTCCATGATTTGCTTTTTATAATTAAAATTTTATTAAAATTGTATTTTAAAATTGTTTTATTAATATATTTTTTCTGAATTTGTTTTTGGATAATTAATCATTTATTTTCATAATTGCGGTCGTGAAATAATTTAAAAATGTTGGAAATTTTTAAATCTAATTATATTTTTGAACTATTTTATTTATTTTAAATTTTTTCCCTATTTTCTTGCATAAAAAATAGGTAATTTAAAGATAGTAGACTTTTTTTAAATGGTGAAAAGTTTTTATTAAATTTATATTAATTCATTTCTTATTATTTTTAAAAAAGGTCCTTATTTTCTAGCATAAAAATACGGATAGTCATGATGGCTGATGCAACGAAGATTGCAACTATTATGTCACAACTTAAAATGGTGGCCAAAATAACCCATTGGTCGATGTCATGTACTCGGCGGCTTAGATCAGCTTGTCCATGAGGAATTTAAGGTATTTTGGGGAATTTTTAAGCCTCTGGCATTTATTTATTTTTTAATTTGGTAGTTTTTTTGGCAAATATTTCCTAAACACTGAACATTTTGGCGAATTTTTGGAAAATTTGGGCAAATTTTGTTGTATGTTTGGCAATTTTTGGCCAATTTTGAAGCTAAAGGTCATCAAAGATCAAGCTCATCCAAGATGACCTCTGTGACGTCACAATCCAGGATGGTTAACACCGACACACACACCACACCCCTATTCCTGTACTCGGATCTATTATTACATACTACTAGGTGTAGGTTTCAAAGTCACTCCGGATTATGGAGTTAAGAAAAGCTCCAATCATTGGTATTATTTTGATAGGACATAAAAATTTGAAGTTCTCTGAAGGTTACGTTTAGAATTTGTTATGTTGTAAGTTGTTCTTTTTATTGAATTTTTATGTCAGTTAGAATGGTTTTCTGTGTATAATAATCTCTATCTAGTTGTATGATTGTCACGAGAATGTAAATTCAGCAGAACAACTATTTTTAAACACACTTGCCCATAAAATTACTAAAATTGCTTCAATAAAAGTTGTTAATCGTCTTCCTAGTTGTTTACGATGATGTTTCTCTAAAGGGAATACGTTTAAAACAATGCTCAAGGTCACACCAAACCATTTTGTGAAAACTTCCCATAATCAACAGCTAAACTTTCACATTATTCATCAATTTGTTTTATCTTTAACGCAATAAAACTATTTTTCTTGTGACATTAATAAATAGGCATATTAATTAACTGTTTCAACCCCCTGCAATGAAATGCTGAACCACAATACATAAGATCAACTGTAAACCTTTGTGAAGTTATTATGACTACAAAAGGCAGTGTTGACAGTGCAGATAGAGAAGTTATGTATTTGATGTATGTGTCATTTGGTCTAAAAATATTATTTAATACAGTTTTTTGGACTTGTGCTATTGTAGTTTTTCACTATTTTACATGGGAAAAAATTCAAGAATGCAAAATAAAAAATAAAAACATAAACCCACAAAGAACAAGCCTAAATACGCTGATGAACAGATGGGACCAACGATGAAACTGAACAGGTACTATGGACAACACGACGACAGCACAGACGAATACATGCAAACTTTAAATATCAGCCAGCAGAAGAATTCTATGAAAGTAATTTAGTCATGAAAAAATTAACAGTTCAGATGAACACAGTGTGCTAACAACGAGAAAGTTTCTTCAAGAACGGTGAATGCAGACAGACAACAAAACAAAGACAAAGCAGCAAATATCCGAACACAAAAATGAAAATAAACAGGTATTATGTACAACACAATGACGACAGCACCGACGAACACAGTATTTTTTCTACGACAAAACTGTTGCGACGCTTGTTGTCCCCCGCAAAGGGGGAAACAAGAGGAAGGGTTGATTAGAGCACACTGACACAGTGTTGTGAGGAGCACAAAAAAAGGTTTATTGGAATTTTTAACAAAGTCAAATAAAAGATCACTTGTGTATTCTTGAATACAAATACAGCAGCGCTCGATTACTGGAAAAACTCCACAAACCCAAACTATAAACAAAAAATTGTCAAATTTAAAAGAAAGTAACTTTATCATAAATACGACAAAATTAATAAACCAATCATCATCATAAAAGTGAAACAATTATTACTACACCAGTAAAGAGAAAAGTTAAATTAATATATTAGTAAAAATATTACAAGTGACATCAAAAGGTCTTATTGAAGCCTAAATGCAACTTGCTAAATATGGCTCTGAGATAACAAGTGTTTTCACTACAAGATTATTCACAAGACAAATACAATTAACCTTGCATGCATCGTTTATAAAACTAGGTCGTATTATGTCTGTTCGACGTGTGCACGATATTGACACAAAAGGTAAACTCCTCGGTTCAGTAGGTGATGACTCATTCAGCACTCGCCTTAAAGATCGTGGAAAGTGAGGTCCGCTCCAGGGCCCCGCTGCAGCGAGTCATCTAGTAGTCGTGGTGCCGTGTAGCGCCCTCCTCCCTAACGTCGCGTCGCTCAACACGCACTTCGCTGGCACGGACCGAGTGTGGAACATCAAGTACCGGAGATGACTTCCGCAGTTGGGTGAAAGAGCAGCCACGCCTCGGTTTTCTGACTCGTCGGCGCTCATGACCTGTCACACTCGTAATGGAGGATTACCATCATGCAAACATCTCCACATTTTTTTCGCGTTCCGAAGCTCTCACTGTGACATAAACTCGTCACAGTACAGTGGTTTCAACTTCCTCGAACACCCAAGTTCACAGTTATGTTTAAAAGTCAAAGTCGGGTTATTATTGCACTGACATTTTATGTCAGCCACTGCCCCGTCACACAAACACTAAGTCCTCTTAATAGACGTCGACGACATGTGCCCTTCTAGCATAAATACACTCTTCCACTTGCCCACTTGCACTCGCTCGACGAGTAAAAAAAAAGTCATAATTCCACTGAGAGTTTTTTTTTTAGAAATTACTTAGAAGCAACTCGCACCGTGAGTCGCGTCGACGAGTTACCTTTTTTGCTGCTATCTCCTGTTGGCTCCTCGGCGCTGTTCGGGCTAAGTCCGAACTCACTTGCTCAAAAAAGATAAGTCCAGCTAACTCACTTCTGAGGCTAATTCCAACATGCAGCTCGGTGTGGTGTCCGGCAGTGACGTTCCTGGGTGACGTGATGACGGGCAGCGTGATGGCAGGGTGACGGCAGGGTGACGGCAGGGTGACAAGGTCGGGTGTGAGTGCTTTCTCTACCACCTCTCCGAAGACTCTGAAGACTGCAGGCCCAACCTGACATTTATGTACTCCTTAGGCCGTATCGACTTCGCTGTTGAACCATCGAGAAGAATGGAGTTACTTCCCCGCCTCCAGGGGAGGGAGAAGGGGTGGTGGGGTCAGATGACAAATCACGTGGTTCCCCCTCCACCCACATGGCTCGGGCAGGCCTGGTTGTAGCCACCAGAGATACCTCGCTGTCCTGCCGGTAGTGTCACGTTCAGGAGCTAACTTCCAAAACATCTTTACAATCAAGAGTACGTTGCGGGTGGGAAACGAACCGCAACACGTTTCGGAAACTGGCACTTGTTCTCGTCACTAGAGACAAACAGACTGATCAGTCTGCCAGTTCCCGAAACGTCGCAACTGTTTTGTCGTTGGAATCATACTGTGTTCGTCGTTGCTGTCGTCGTTGTGTTGTCCATAGTACCTGTTTAGGTTCATCGTTGGGTTCATCTGTTCATCAGCTGATTTAGGCTTGTTCTCTGTGGGTTTATGTTTTATTTTATTTCTTAATTTGCAATCCAGTTTTTTTTTACATTACAAAAGTGCAAAACTGCAATGGTGCATGTCCAAAAAATGTTATTAAATAAAAATTCCCAATTACATGAATTATTTAAAGAACGTCAAAATGTTATGTCTCAAATCCGCGCCACTTTGTTTTCAGGCAAGCGAGCTGGGTAAGCTCAGAGAGCACACCTGTATACATATGCTAAGTTTTATTTTCCCCTTCGCTTCTGTATAACATCTATACTTATTTTATACGGAGAACGTCTGAGTTTGTTTCTGTGATTGTTTGTAAGAAGTAAACTGAAAACCCCCGGGCTGATTAGAAAAATTATTTCATTGTTATAAATCTACATGATTCCAGTTGGACATATGTAGTTGTTACCTATAAAAAGAGTATTTTTAATAACGGTCTCGTAAGATATTGCAATATTTTGAACAAAAACAGAAAAAAATAACTAAACTGACAGTATTGTATATAAAAATGTCATAGTGTAATATATTTCCACTGAATAACGTCTGCTGTATAACGTCACCGTGCGTGGGATGAAAGCAGCCAAGAGGACTTCACGAAAAACAGCGATATATACTTTGAATATGCGAGCCATTTAATGAATTGACAGTGGGGCGGTAATAGCTATTAATTAAGATATAAGTTTTCTATAGTGATTCTTAAACAAATAAATTGTTCTGTTATAAATATGTATACACCCTTGCGAAGCCGGGTACCAAAGTTAGTACAGTGGTGTCTCGATATTCCGAACTTCTGTAATCCAGAAATCCGCTTAATCCGAAAGGAAATACAAAAAGAACTGAGGTTACAATAAAATCACAGTGATATTAAATAATGCATATATAGTATATTTCTTAAAATTACAAAAAAAATCATAGTTAGAATATGTAGCCAAATTATTTTTACTCAGCTAGATTGGTTTCAAAAAATCTGTTTAGTTTTTGGTCCAAAAGAGGGGCACCTCAACCTTGAAGTCAAAGTATGCCAGCGCCTCAGAGAGTTGGACCTTATAAAATAAACTATGTAATCACGCGTTTTTATGTAATTTAAGTTTTATTTAAGAATGATATCGCTTAATCCGAAAAAAATTCGTTAGTACGAAGAGGGTCTGGTCCCAATCATTTCGGACTGCGATAAAACGCTGCACTTGTGCTCCTGGAAATGGACTGAGCAATAATCACGACAAAAAGGGAACATTTGCATTGACATCTGCGCCACCAAAGTTTCATTAATGCACAGATAAATGAAGAGGAAGAAAGGTGTGGAAAGAGCAACAAGAAAAAGATTTCCAAAACCCAATATGTTAACTTTTAGAACAGGTAAACAAACAAATTTAAAACATAGCACATAATGTCGATGACGAATATTTCAAGAATAAATCTTCAGCAAGAATTAGTTTCCATTTAAAACATTTTATTATTTATATACAATAACAAATCAGTGTTTACTTTCAATGAGAAAAATGGTGACTACAGTTTCAACAGTGAACAGTGTTTTGAAAAGTATTTATATCACAATCGTATCTTAACTTCATTTTCCATTGGACAAAATTCAAGTTCCTGTGTTCTACACTTATTTATATGTATTATAAAATATATATGCATACAAGCTCTATGCAGCACAAGATATGTTCTCAGCTCTCAGCTCTCATTTGTGACAATGAAACTACACTAGCGTTCCTAAGCCAATGTGCCAATCTCAGAATGGAAAAAAAGATGAATGAAAATCTTAATACTCACGAATGTAGAAAAGATATAAATCTATCATGCTACTCCTCATTTTCTACATGATTTAGCTCAGCTTTAATCACATGATGTATTAAACATGAAGTGTACACTAATTAGCAAGTTATAACTGATTTATTTATACACACCTTCCACACATTATTTTTAATATCAGAAAGCGCCAAGAGTATGAAAAAACATACTTTTATAGGGGATGATAATGTTATGCCAAAAACAATTCAATACAGTTGTAATATGAATATTTTTCACACCATGGTCTGTCCAAAATTTATCCAAATGCTATTTTTTTCGTAACAAATTTATAAACAACGCACATGCAAATTTCTTCAGTGACCGTAGCACAGCTGACGAGTGCTGGAGTCTTCCTGATGAAATACACTGGTCTGTTGAAGCTCGCGATTCGCAGTTCGTCATGCATCTGTGTTGGAGTCGTTGCACGAGCCGACGATAGCTTCTGCCAGACGATACAGCTCCTCCACAGACTGGACAAAACAGATTAGGTTTGGTCAGTTCACAATACAACTAAAGTAGTTTTCTGTACTTTTACAAGAGATTCCTTTGGACACTAGTTGTCAAGAAATAGTTTTAAATACTAAAGAAACATATTTTAACTTTATAAAACACATGGCTTTGGTTACTTTTTTGCATATATGAAATACGTTTTTCGAGATGATACACAGTTTGCCTTAAGAAAATTGGCGCAAAATTTTGTATTTTAATTGAGTTTTCATTCAAGCACATTTTCTAACCATGGAAAAATTCGAATATTCAACCATTTTACTTTATTTTATTGTATCGTGCTTATTATGTGCGCAGTTAACACTGGAAATCTATTCAGGCAACGGTTTACAAATAACTGGGCCAGGCCACAATAAAGTGCGACGTAAAATATTATATCAGGAACAATATTAAAAATTGGTATATCAGGCTTTAAAGTTATTGTAGACCAATTGCATTAAGGACTTAGCCAAACCATTGGTTTAATACGCATGCTCAAACTTAAAATTCAGAAAATTTTCGGTCACGGAAGGACAACAGTTTTTTTATATTTTATTAAATTCCAATTTCCTTTTCGTCAAATATTTCATCCGTGTTCTGTGTTATATTTTATGGGTAAACAAAAGAAAAAAACACGTAAAATAAATAAATGTAACAAGATTAGTGACCCCCAAAAAATTAAAATATCTTTTCGTCACAACTTCAAGGCATTTTTTAAAATAAATTTGCCAATTATTATCAAGGTATGAAATTGAAAGTCGCATGTTCCTAAGTGCAATTAAAATTTATCTAATCAACCACTAACATATTTTGTGACATTTTTATTGAAAAAATATAAACAAATCTACAAACTATCATGGAAGGACTTTTTTTTTTACAGAAGGAAAGGTCCAACCAAATTTCTCAACATTACTGTTTCCTGTTCCCTCTTATTTTTTTATCAAGCGATATTTTCCCTCCATTTTCATTACTGAAAGCTGAAGGTTTTATACTGATTCTCAGAAGATACTTTAAATGAAACAAATTTGTTAAATAATGGTACGTTAATTTTACTGTTATTTCACATTTTAAAGAATATACTATTTATATTAAAATTAATATACCAATTGTATTTATAATTTTTAACGTATAATTTTAAAATGAAGTTTTGTTATATGCTTACAATTATGTCTACTAATTTACAGTTTCATATTCCTTAAACAATGTAAAACTGGCTTTAACTTACATTTCTATAACTTTACAAGTGATGTGTTATGTTTGTAGCAAACAGAGGGTAAGAGAGGTGCTCAACAGATGCGGGAATGCAGAAAGAGGCAGAAGATACTTACAGAAAAAGAAGGAGAAATGGGTATAAATCAGGGAAGGAAAAAATTAAAGAGAGAATGTTATCTTTAAAAGATTTGTGCAATGGGAGTGCATGACTTGATGTAAGTTTTTATTCTTAGCAATGGCGTATGTCCAAAAACTTACATAAAGAGAGAATAACTAACAAAAAATGGAGGTATATTAAATTAAGAAAATATGCATGAGAAAGGAAAAAGTTAAAGTGCTAAAAGAAAACGTAGTGACGGCGAATTTTAAAAGAAACACTCCCAGAAAACAAAATAATTTATTATTTTGGAAGACTTCACAGATAGTTATTCAATTAATCATCAGTCTGAAGTCATGCAGGCTCACTGGAGTTCACTCAGTGTTACAATTTTCATTGCAGTAGTTTACTACAATTTTGAAGGTCAATAACAACATATTTGCTATGTAATAGTATCCTATTCACTGAACCATAATAAAGACAGTGTGCATGCATTCAATGAAACCATTTTCAATGATTTGAAGACAAGGCTCCAGTTTCATTTTGATTTTTTTACTACTTTTTTGATAGTGCAGCAAGCCAATTCAAAAACAGATATAAAGTAGTGATCTTATTTTCCATGAAGAAGACTTTGACTGTCCAACTGACCGCAGTTACTTTGAAACGTCCCATGGAAAAGGGTCCCATAATGGTTTTGGTGAAGTAAAGAGAGTGATATTAAGATTTGAGCTTCAAAAAAAATATTGTAGTAAATAGAGCTCAAGATTTTACAAATGTTGCTGCCAAATGAGTAAAGTATATTATTATATTGTATGTTCCTGAAACTAAAATACCAGATATTGCATGCATCGTTGGGAAAGTTTTCTCCCAGTGATTGGACTCCGGAAGTATCACTATGTGGTGCCAGCTTAAAATGGTAACAGTGCTTTTCTGTTAATAAATTCAGTGTTTTCTGGACGGGAGAGCAATAGTGTACGTTGTGAAATTATTAAGGATGTTAACACTATACAACCAGGAAGCATTGGAAACTCTCCAGAGACATCGTCACAAGAAAGTATTCGTTTGGAAGTTGAAAGCTATAATCTAAGTCAAGGAAAATTTGTGATATGCAAAATATGTCGTAGAAGAAGTCCATGATTTGTTACGAGTGTATAATTCAAGAATTATTGTCTCCAAGTAATTTTCAAGTAATGGGGTTGAAGGCAATAAACAAAAAATGAATATATTTGGTATTGACAACAAATAAACGTGAAAAGTTTCAAGAAGTAATGTGTTGCTTTTACTCCCTGTTCCACTAATGGAATGTTCAAATGGTAATGATAGGGTTATTTCCAAGTTTAACTCTCCTACTGACCTAAATGATCCTTAATTTGCTTCTAACATGTTTGTTCACTTTTTATATGTGATATTAACAATTTATTAAGCCCTTGAATTCTTAGACAATAATGGGACAAAATTTACTTCCGCGACGTTCTTCCGTGACGGAACTTGAAGTGTTTACATAACTGAAATATGTAATTAAACAAAACCATAAAAATTTGTTGTTTTATCTAAAATTATGTACATACCTGGAATATTAAGCATACAGAGCCTTGTAAAATTAGTGTTATATTCAGAGGTAAAAAAAATGCAATTTCACATTGAATAGAGAACAGTATGTATTTTTCCTGTCCTTCCGTAACGTTACAAGTTATAACTTTTATAAATTAATTCTATATATATTAAAAAGCAAACCTGACATCTAACCATTCCTATCAACTCACATTTTCTTGCAAAACACTTTCCTATCTCATATTTATAATACTCAGGATATTATTATGAATGATTTGTTAACATGCCGTCCTTCCGTGAAAAACAAAAAATGCTGTGGTCTGACCAAACTAACTAATGGAGGTACTGGGACAGCACAAAGTATAAATGAGTGAGTAATAATCCAAACCCAGTATTACTGCGAACACTGTTTTTTAATGATGCAGTGGTTTTCATGTAAAGGTACAAATTTACAAATATATGTAATATTACATTAATAAATTTCTTACATTTACAAAAGAAATTTACATTGCATAGAACGTTTTGCTTTATTTTCTCAACATTTAGATGCGGACAGGTAACAAAAAAGTGAAAGTGTAAATTAAGAATTCAAAAAGAATGTTAAGTTATCTATACAGCAGTTATTTTACAGCAATATATTTTTCATCATAAGCAATTTAACATATAATTAATCTTTTGATGCCCAAACACTTTTGATCAGATATCAAGTAAACTTTGAGATACGTCAGAATTACGATTAATTATACAAGTCAGATCACTACTTATGTATGATGAATAAAAAATAGCAATCTAGACAACGAAGGAAAAATTATTCAACTATACGTGAGTATGCATGGAAGTTTCTGTAATTGTTTCCTAAGGTGAGGAATAGCACACTACAAAAGCTTCATCTCAGGAACATTTTACTTATTTGCGCACCAATAACAAAATGCATTTCTTGTTCTTGAGACAAGAATTTTTTGTTTTGCTTTTTGTATTATGTATTTAGGTACATGATGATACTAGATTGTTTCAATCGTTAGGTGTTACGCATTGCTGTTGTTACAGTGAATTCAGGTACATGAGGATACTAGACTGTTTAAATCGTTAGATATTACGCATGCGAAAGATCAATTTATTTGCTGTCTTTTTAGAACTGGTCAGTTCAATTATAAACAGGTTTCGAGGTAAAATGAAATTTAGTTTGTCATAGTTTGACCACCCTAATAATTATGGTTTGGTTCTTACGTTTAATTAACTGGTCACATGACAGGATATTGATTCAGCTGAATTGTAGTTACTTAAAATTATTTAATTTTGTTCTCATTTTCTAGATTTAAACCAGAGTTACAAATAAAACAGAGAAAATGGTACAATTCATTTCTGTGGGATATATGAAATTAATGGTTTGATTACCAAATTATGTTAAACATAAAGTTAAAGCAATAATTTAAAGATCCCATCGAAAATAATGGGGGGGGAAAAACAATGTTTCACTTTACCACTACAATAAAATATTTTGACAACTAAGTTCAAAAATATTTAACCAATACAAGATAACCAGGACAAATCCCTTAAGCTGGATCTATGCTTTTCGTTGTGATTTATTTTGGTTTTCTTACATTAATTACTGTAATGATAAATTTTTGAATTTTAAGGGTACTTCATTGCATTCAAAAATCTTTAACAAGTTTCCTGGTAACATTGCAATTTTTTTTGTATGTCAGGTAATAACTATAAAATAAGTAACTACTTCTAAAATGCGATGAAAAGGTTTTGCTGCAGCCAAATACATGATAAATTTCAAAATAGCTGTCGCAATCATATATATGTTCTGATGGGGTCAGTCCTTAACGCCTGTATTCCAAAATTAAATTTGGAGGTATTCAGGATAAGAATAAATGAAATACCGGGATTTATAAAATCATATTTTTAAACTATTTCGCATGATAAAATAAGTGTTACTTGAGAATAAACAAAGAAAAAACACATTCCAAGCTATTTTGCAACATATCCATGCAGCTGCTACTTACTCTTTACTCAGCGGGAAAAAAAGGCCGTACAATTTTATTGGATATAGCACAAAAAAATACTTATGGTGAATCTCTCTCCAACTCAAAAATTTCTGAGGGAGCCGTACTGCCCCACAGTATAAAATTATGATGATTTACTCGTCCTGATCAATTTAACGTTGCTTCATCGGAGAATACC